>NW_018221809.1:75710-80370 GCF_001263595.1 Phalaenopsis equestris
TATTTTAAAGAACATTTTGAAGAGAAAGAACAATTTAAAGAGAGTGATGAAGTTATTCTGGACGAATTAGAAAAGAATTAGAAAATGAAGTATTAGATTATGTTTAGGAAAGATTTGAGATGTTGAATATAACGAAAAATGCTGATAAAAATCTATTTCCGTCAATTATAAAACCACCTTAACTTGAGTTAAAAATATTGCCTAGCCACTTGAAGTATGCGTTTCTGGGAGACTCATCTACATTACCTATTATTATATCTTCAGAATTAAATGATTTGAAAGAGAAAAGATCGTTAGATACATTGAAAAGATATAAGATAGCTTTTGGTTGGACCTTAGCTAATATTAAGGGAATCAGTCCTTCAATCTGTATGCATAGAATTATATTAGATGAACAATATAAACCAAGAGTTGATCCACAAAGGAGATTAAATCCGATGATGAAAGAAGTAGTTAAGAAGGAAATTTTGAAATGGTTAGACGCAGGAATTATATATCCTATTTCAGATAGTGCGTGGGTAAGTCCAATTCATTGTGTTCCTAAGAAAGGACTGTTGAAACAAAAGAATATAATGAATTAATACTTTATAAGTCTTGGGCACAAAAATCTAAAAGTTAAATTATTAAAGCTTTGATTAAGTAATAAATGATATCAACTTTTGCATTAAATTCTCTTATTCTTATTCTAGCTATCACTTTCAAAAAATAAGATAATCACGAAACTAAAAATTATTCATCAAGAATGCCTCGACACAATTCTTGAGGAGATCCAATGGACAAGAAGGCAAAATAGGTACAATTAAGGAGGGCCCACTTACAGAAGACCAAAGGGTCCACTTGACTAGATGCAACCCATTAAACTGGAGCTACAGGCTGAGCAGATATAGAAAACCCAAACCAAGGACTAAAACCAATTGAGCCAAGCAAAGGCCTTGATCTGCCTATCCCCGTAACTCAATTCGAGGCAATGATCTGCCTATCACCTCAATCCGACTCAAGGGAAAGAATTCACTATCACCAACAGTCTCAAGGATATCCATGAGATTTCTCATTGGGAGTCAAGAATTTGTATTGACATAATCAACAATCATCCCATAGGAACCTCCTCATCAAGGAATGAGATATCTATCGGATTACTGGGATTCACCCATTGCTCGATAGCCTGGTCTCATTTGGTTGCGTTTTATTAATGATTTCTCAAAAATTACCAAACCTCTATGCTAACTTTTAGAAAAGGACAAGAAATTTGAATTTACTGAAAGCTGTTTAAATGCCTGAGTTATTAAAGGAAAAATTAATCACAACCCCTATTATTGTTTCACCAAACTGGGAGAAACCATTTGACTGATGTGTGATGCTAGTGATTATGCTATTGGAGCTATCCTTGGACAAAGGTATGAAAAGATTTTTAAAGTTATATACTACGCTAGCAAAACACTTAATGATGCACAAATTAACTATACTGTTACTGAAAAAGAGTTACTGGTCATTGTGTATGCTTTAGATAAATTCAGATCTTATTTAGTTGGATTTATATGTGTTGTGCATACTGATCACTCTGCTATTAAATATCTGATGCAAAAGAAGTATGTTAAATCAAGGTTAATTAGATGGATACTTTTGATGCAAGGATTTGATCTTGTGGTTATTGATAGAAAAAGATCTGATAATCAAATTGCTGATTATTTGTCAAGATCAGAGAACCAAGAATTATCTGACACTGACAATGAAATTACAGACAGTTTCCCTAATGAATAACTTTATAATATTAATGAGTGAAAAATACCATGGTATGCTGATATTGTTAACTATATTGTAAGTGATATTTTTCCACCTATGCTGACATTGTAGCAAAAAAGGAAATTCATTCATGATGCGAAAGCATATTTTTGGGATGAGCCTTATTTATATAAACAATGTAAAGATCTTATTATGAGGAGATGTGTACCTTATGATGAAACTGAGCTGATCATTCAAAAATGTCATGATTCTGAATTTGGAGGACATTTTGGGATTGATAAAACTGCTCATAAAATTTTACAAGCTGGATTTTATTGGCCTACTATCTTTAGAGATGTTTATAGATACATAAAAACTTGTAATCGATGTCAATGAGTAGGAAATATATCTAGAAGAAATGAAATGCCTCTGAATTTCATGTTAGAAGTTGAGATTTTTTACGTTTGGGGATTAGATTTTATGAGACTATTTATTCCTTCATTTGGGAACTTATATTTATTAATTGTTGTAGACTACGTCTCTAAGTGGATTGAAGCACAAGCTTTACCTCGTTGTTATGCTAAAAGTGTTTCAAGATTTTTAATGAAAAATATTTTCACAAGATACGGAATGCCTAGAATGATTATCACTGATGGAGGATCCCATTGGAATAAATATATTCAGAGTATATTCAGAGATTGACAGAAAAATTTAATATTATTGATCAAATTTCTACTACCTATCGTCCTCAAACCAGTGGGTTAGCTAAATTTTCTAATAGAGAGATTAAACAAATACTTGAAAAGACTGTAAACCCTAGTAGAGTAGATTTGTCCACTAGACTGGATACCGCATTATGGGCTTACATAACTGCTTATAAAACTTCTATTGGAATGACTCCTTACAAACTAATTTTTGGAAAGACTTGTCACTTACCACTGGAATTGGAGCATAAAGCATATTAGGCGATTAAAGAATTTAATTATAATTTGAAAGATGCTGGTAAGAAGAGATTGTTACTATTAAATGAATTGGAATAATTAAGAAATGAGTTTTATGATAACAATAGAATTTATAAGGAGAAACTAAAGTTATGGCATGATCGAAAGACTAAACAAAAGAAGTTTGAACCAGGACAAGAAGTTTTGCTTTACAACACTAAGCTGAAATTATTTCTTGGGAAATTGAAGTCTCGTTGGTTATGACCCTTTATTGTGACTCAAGTTTATACTTACGGAACTGTTGAAATTGAAGATCAAAAAACTAAAAATAGATTTAAAGTAAATGGACACAGATTAAAACCATATTATGAGGATAAAATATCAAATTTTAAAGAGGTTTAAAGATCAGTCAACCTGAATGACACCTGAATAGGTCGGGCTGACGACGTTAAACCAAGCGCTTTATGGGAGGCAACCCATATTTATTTTTATTTTTTATATTTTTATCGCAATTATAGTAGTTTGTATTTAAAATTATCGTTAGTATGTGGTAGTATTAATCTCTACTACTCTTATTTACCCTTGAAACATCTTAAAAATTAGATCCATAGAGAAAAATTAGAACGCATTCGGACCAGAGCAAAATATTTAAAAATTTTGCCTTGGGAGCCGACGGCGCCCTCGACGCCGCTGACGACGTGTTTTTCTCAAAACACCAGGAAAAATTAATATAGAGGCTTGCTGACGGTGCCCTCGACCCCGCCGACGGCGAGACCGGAGAAATGGCGGGCGCGCGGGATGGCGGTTACTTGGGTTCAAGTGGCGGTTTTTTGGCTATTTCTGGGTGGGAATAATCTTTTTAAACTCAAAAATTTGATTCCTAGTTCATATTTGCCCTCCAAAAATGAAGTGAAACTCCACCAATCTCATTATTATGGTGTCCAATTCCTCTGATAATCCCAGAATGTGAGTTTTCAATCGACGAAAGTTTATTAGTGCGGAAGCGTAGCGAATCTTCACGAATCTTTCAACAAGTTACTGACGAAGAAAAGATTGATCAAGAAATGAGGATTCATAAATCGTGGATTGAATAATCCCACGACGAATATTGAAGAAACGATAGTTCGGCGAAGATGGGAAGTGCTGTGATACACTACCGCCGCCGTGGTGGTTCTTGTGGTAAAAGAATTATATGTAAATTTACACGGAGTCAACCAGGGAGTTATTTATGTGCGAGGAAGATGGATCACTTTCACTCCTGCACAGATCAACGAATTATACATGATAAAAAATGTTCCTGTACGCTACTATTCCAATTTTGTCCCAACAAGAAATTAGATGAATAAAATTTACCAATATTTAACGGACGAAACTGACGACTAGGAAACAAGAGAAAATGGGTATGTTAGTTTTTTTGTGACACTCCTAAATCCAGTTTCGAAACACTGGCACTTTTTCATTTCTGCAAAACTGTTACCAACAATGAAGATCGGTAAAGTTACTAAAGAAAGTGCCATTTTGAATTACTACATCTAAAGGGGACTGCCGATCGACATTGGCTCAATAATTTTAAGTCAGTTTTGGGCCTGATCGTTCATGGATAAAAATTTATGAGCTTAGACACCCCTCCATAATTTTCTCACTTTGCAGTCAGTTCCAAGTGTCCTACAAAAATTGGGAAAAGGTACTGCTACCTCGGAAGCCTTTGGATCCAACTATGAGATTCCCAGCTTTTGAGGATGAAAATGACATGGCCAGTATAGTAGATCAATCATCTTAAAATTCACTGCCAGTTCAACCCTTAATTCTTGATAAGTCTCTGGTGATCCTGCGCCGAATCAAGAAATTGGAAAAGGAGGTACAAAATGTCATGAATGCAATTAATAATATCTCTGATTTCTTCGATCATCTAGACTGGAGGATGAAAGAACATTTTGATCACTCTGGACATTTAGAAGATAGCCTGATACGATTGATGAGGAGGATGAAGAGGATTCCAC
>NW_018221809.1:80519-82402 GCF_001263595.1 Phalaenopsis equestris
TTATCTATGTATTTTGATTTGACATATCTGTTTATCTATGTATTTTGATTTGAACTTTGTATTTGCTTTACTTTAGAATTGTATTTTTAGATCTTTGTATAGTTGAGACTAAGCATAGGATGTTTTGTTTTCAGCGTTTTGTGTGTTGTGGCTTAGATTGTGACGCTGAATTAATTTATTGAGGTTAAGAAAATACCAAACTTAGGTGTGTTATGTAACGTATATTGTACGCTTTAGAATTTATATATAAATATGATGTTTTGTGTTGTGAAAGTCTATATAGGGTAGGTACATCATTTAGTCCCTTAAAATTATGTCTCTAATGATTAAATAGATGTCGTTTAGGCTTGGAATTGTTCAAAATTGCAAAAATCCGAAATTTGGACTAAATCAATAGAGCCCGCCGACGGCGCCCTCGACACCGCCGACGGTGGATTTTTCCTGAGACTTAGGATTTAATTCCAATAGAGCGCGCCGACGGCGCCATCGACCCCGCTGACAGCGAGCTCACAAAAAAACACCTTTAATCGTGATTTTGACCAGTCAACCAACACTATTCATCATCTCCTTCCTTCTAAAAATGCCATTTTCAAACTAGGGCTTGAAAGATCTTGGATTTGGAGGCAATTTCAAGGTTTTTTGACTCTGGATTTGATCATCTCTAGGTAAGAGCTTCACTCCAAACTAAAAATATTTAATTTTCATCATGGATTTCTTCCATATTGAGGAGATCCAAAAAATGTGAGAATGTGAAGAAAATTTGGGAAGAAATTCATGGATCTTAATGTTCAACTCTTAAAATTACTATTAGAAGCCATGATTTGCATATTTGAAGTACTTTTTGGAATTTTTCTATAATTTTACTAGATTGAAATGGCTCCACAATAAAAGAGACGAGTTGAGTTCGATGAGTCTCGCTTCGTCAATACGATGACTCAAACAAGATTTACTTCCATATTTAAAGGAAAGAAGTGTATACAAGATCGAGTTTTTGAAAGTCCGGGAGGAGAAATCAAACGAGTTATTGCCGACCAACAAAGCTGATGCAAATGTTGTGAAGGAGTTCTAAGCCAATGTAATCTATTCTGAAGATGGAATCGTTCAAGTGTGTGGATTTCCTATTGAGTTTACTACCGCCCGCATCAACAATTTTTACAAAGTCCCAGACTCTTATAGCTGCCACTATGAATCCTTTAGTACAATGGAAGGACCCCTCAATGATGTGATCAACTTTCTCACTAATGGGAAAGGAACATAGAAGATAAAGCAACGAGAACGGGTAAATTTTTCTGCTTTCATGCTAAATGCCACCTCTAAGGCGCGACACTATTTCATTTCCTCTACTCTGTTACCGACCTATCACCATAGTGAGGTAACTAGAGATAGAGCTATTCAGAATTTTTGTATTCAGAATAATATAACTATAAATGTGGGGAGACTAATTTTTAAGAATATATTGACTACGTTTACCCAATGAAGCCCATTAGTGAAGCCAATCTAAAGACTTATGAATCCCATGAGAAATGGAGAACTGGAAGTAGGAGTGAAGAAGCTTCTACTAGTAGAGATGCCCCCTCTACAAGTTATGACCTTCCACCTTCTAGTTTGCCTACCCTAACTAACTTGATGAATGAGTTGACCTTGCAGCGAAAGAGCATATAATTGATAAATGAAAGGATTGGAGGTTTAGAAAGTTGACACGATTACGATAGTGAGTACCTTCAGAGGCATTCAGATTTTGAGATAGCCTATTACGAAGCTCAGACCTAACAGTACAGAGGCGAGCCTGATGTTACTTTTTCTGAGTGCCCCCGATATACTCAGCATCAGCCCGATCCACCTGCTGACCAAGGAGACGAAGATATAGATTGGGATTTTGACAT
>NW_018221809.1:83280-84535 GCF_001263595.1 Phalaenopsis equestris
TTCACTGGACCTACCTAAAGGGAAAACTTAAATACATTCCTGAACTTATATTTATGGAATAGGTCTTTTACTAGTAGAGTTCTCATGAAGTTCCTATCTTTTGGATATTCTAAGTGACTTAATATTCCAACATATAGTCATTCTTGAAATAAATAGAAGGCTAGAACTTTTAAACTTGATGACTAGATAATCTTGTGGCTACAGAGTTAATTCAATTACTTGAATTTATTCTAAAAATCTCACTATGATATTTATTTAAATCAAACTTATAGTATTTCTAAATTAAAACTTTACTAAAATAGATCATAACTTTTATGTGGTACTAAAATTACTTGAAGACAAGTAATAGTTAAGTTTGGGGGATTTTGACCATAGGAAAATATGTTGAGATTTTCATACCTATTTTATACTGTTTTTGATGATATTGCAACTTAAAAAAGGTATTTTTGATGTTTTGTTGCAGGAATGATGAATTAGGGTCATTAGAGCAAAAAGATGCAAAAAGGAGCGAATTTGGAGTGAAAAGGACCAAAATGTGCAGAATTGAACTTGGGCGCCGACAGCGCCATCGACCACGCCGACGGCGAGATTTTCCTGAGATTCCAAAATTTATTCTTTATGAAGGTCTGCCGACAACGCTCTCGAGGCCGCCAACGGCGAGCTCAGCGGTTATGCCCAATCAGGTTTTGGATAAGGCCAAATTTTGAAGCGATGCTTAGGCAACACTTAGGAAAGCTCATCCATAACCTTAGAAGACTATATTGGCCAAAAATTGATGGAGAAGAAATGAAGTCTGAAAGAGGGGGAAGTGCTAGAGAGAGTTCTTAGAGGTTAGAAAGGTTCCAATAGTGTGAGGAATTCTTTGAGAGATTGTAAGAGTGGAGGGAAAGTGAGAGATTTCTTCCTCCTTGATACTTTGAAGAGGAATTTTCTGTGTTGTAAAGAAAGGAAGAGATTCAAAGAGACTTTGAGGAGTGTTCTTGGGGAGAAATTAAAGATAAGTTATTTACTTGTTGTAGTTTGTATGACTTTGATTTTATGTAGGAATTCCGAGTTTTGTTGTGTTTTTCCCATAAGATCTGAGTAGTTTTTTCTGTCTTTCCTCTTGTCTTGAGATTTATGAAATGATGATTTGAATTGGTGAAGCCATAAAAATGTTTAAGAAATTATGATGATATTTTCACTTCGATCTTAATTTACTTTCAATCTGGCCAATTGATTTGTTAAAATATGTTGAGATTTACAACTAAAGTGA
>NW_018221809.1:84704-94910 GCF_001263595.1 Phalaenopsis equestris
CTATTTGACACAATACAATTTGAACTAATTTACTTTATCCATTCACTATAATTTCTTAACATAGAAGGATGCTTTCTTATATATTGAATATCACATTTGAACCTTCATTAGTATATTTAGTTATTTAATAGTTATTAAAATTACATATTTATTTCAATTGCCTATTAGTGACAGATAAGTAAATTGAACTTCGTTGTTGTGATTAAAGTATTGCTTTTCTAAGGTCTTAGTTCGTAGTTCTAATCTTACTTCCTGTGGGATCGATATCCAGGACTCCATTAGAGCCCTATATTACTTGAGTGATACGTATACTTGCGTTGATAAGTGTGTCTTTATAATTATTGAACATTTATTACATCCATATTTATCTTATATTTTTAAGCATATATAAAGTCACAGTCAACTACTTTATTTCTGTTAGAATGATACCAACAAATCATCATAGAGAGGTTACAAAGAATAGAAGCATCTTGAACTTCTGTATCCAACAGATGAGAAGGATAGATGTTGGCTCTATTATTTATAAAAACACTCAATCTATTACTTTGGGAGAGAATACTGGTGGTTTAGAACACCCTGCCCTGATCTTCACACAATGTGAACAGGCATGAGTTGATTTTAGAGTGGATGATTGGAGGATTGAACTTCTAAAACCTATTATGCCTTGATAAACCTAAAAAATGACTACTTTCTCATATATATTTCATGCTCAATTTTAATGATTTTTATTGATATTATACTTTAAAGGAAGGTATTTTGTATATTTTTGGTTTCAATGACAAGAAATGGATTTTTGGAGAAAAAAAAACAGAAACGGTGCAAATTAGAGCAAAAACAAGCAAGAAAGAAAATTTTGTCCTGACACATTTCGATATGTCTTTCTATGCTTAATCTCTTTTACACTTCTCACACACTTTTGAATGAAATTACACTCTTTTGAATACATTTTTGAATAAAATTACACTTTAAAAGAAGGTTGTTTTTTATCCTTATTTTGTAGGTCTATCTGTTAGGAACGTAACGCAACTGAAACGATTGAAACAGAGCTAAAACGAAGCCAAACAAAGCAAAATGGTGGACTTGCAAAGGGTGGGCGTCGACAGCGCCAGAGCCGGCACCGGCAGCGCCAGAGATAAGAAAATAATGTCAAAATGACGCCACAGGGCCCAAAACGACACCGACGACGTCCGGGATGGTTTGGACCCAATGTTGAGCAAATTTCTAGAAGATTCAATGTATTTGGACGTTTTATAAAGGGTTGCTTGAGGCATCTGTTGGGAAATTCATCCCTACACTATAATTGTTCTTTTATGTCGGAAAAAGTGGTGTGTTTGAGTGCAAAAATAAGGAGAATGTTTAAAGCTCTTATAATAGGAGTAAAAATGTTGATTTCTACCTTTCTGGAGAGATTGGTGAGGGCATTTTGAGAGAATATGTAAGGGAATGTTCTAGCATTGCATTGATCAGCGGGAGATTTTGTGGGAGAGATTTTCATCTTTCTTTCAAGGGGAAAAAGCTAAGTATTGTGTTCTTCATTATCTTATGATTTTGTAAACACTTATTTAGTAGATTTGTTTTGATTAAGTGAAGTTTTTTATTGTTTTTTCTTCGTGCTTTGTGATGTGTTTTTCTTACTCTTTCTTCTTGTTAGGAAATAGTGACATGAGAGAATTATGTCATTTTTTTTCCTTTCACTTTTCTTTTTCAATGAGTAAGATTCATGTTTAGGATTTTGGGATGCATGCTAAAAGAAGTTTTAATTATAAATTTGATGGTTTTTACTTTGATGGTTTTTACTTGATGGTTTTTACTTACACTTCATTTACATTACAAAAAAGACCTGTTTAGTGTTAAAATTCATTGTAATTGCATTAAGTTTCAACAAAGTGGAACTACATTTGATTCTATGAGGTAGTATTTTGTTCACGGAATTAACTGTAAATAAATAGAGAAATATATATTGTTGGGCGTAGAATTGAAGTTTTAGGGTGAGAGAGTAAAATCCCCAATTTGGTCCTAGTGTTTAAGAACTAAAGCGCGAGTTAGCTTTCAGGGGAAGGGAAGTGGGAGCTCTGGAGTTAGAGCCAGTATCCTCCTAGCCTAATCACGGATTTAGGGACTAAACTTGAGATTAGCCAATGATTTTTTGTAACACTAAATCAGGGTAGAGAATTAAAATTGCTCCTATTTGGCACACACAATATTTAATGCATCTAATTCCTTTACATTATTCAATTAACTACATAAGCATAGTTGTTTTTAATATCTCTAAACTCTCCAAACCAATTCATCCCAAAAGGGTTACCTTTAGAGTTAATATCTACATTTAGGAATAGTTACTATCCTTATATTTAACATTCACATTTAGGAGTAGTTGCTAGATAAAACACCATTTTAATCGACATTCCAATCTAAGGCCTGATAGTAGTAGTCTAGAACTTTAACTAAGGACTTCTTACCTCGCTTTCCTGTGGGATCGATAAACGTGACTCCATTAGAGCCTTGTATTACTTGAGCAATGCGTATAATTACGTTTATAACATTGTGACTATATAGAATATATAAAAGTAAGCATATAAAAAAGTTGCATCAAGTGTTTCGTATTATTTCTGAGGAAGCTTCGGTAAGAACTTTAGGAGAATTTTAGCTGAAGTAATTAGACATAGACTTGAAAAAATTATAGTGTCATAAAAATTGTTTTTGTGTGAAAAGTGTTTTTTTGTATGAAAAAGTGTTGTTTTTATGAAAAAGTGTTATGAAAAACTGTTTGTGTCAAAAATAAGGTGTTTGTGAAAATATTTTGTTATGTTGAATATATCTTTTATTTTATTTGTTTAATTGTTAATGTATTTTTTGTTGTGTTCCGCATGCGAAATAGAGAATTTGCAGAACTTGTGCCTTATGGTCCCGTGTTAGAAAAAAGAAAAAAAATAAAAAACAGAAAGGACTTGAAGAACTAGAAATGGAAATGGACAACATTAAAAATAATAACTTGGACAATCATCATTAATATTTGATGGATTATATAAATACTACGATAGATGAAACTCACTCAAGCATACAAACCCCTGCCATAGAAGCTGACTCATTTGAAATAAATCCAGATATTATCCAATTTGCGCAGAACAACCAGTTTGAGGGAACTCCTTCGGAGGATCCCTATTTACACTTATCCAAATTTCTAGAACTTTGTGGTACATTTCTTTATAAAGCCATGTCATACGATGCTGTTAGACTAAGGATTTTTCCTTTCTCACTAAGAGATAAGGCTAAAATGTGGTTATACTCATTTGCACTAGGCTCTATTAAAAATTGGGAGGAGTTAACTCAGAAATTCCTAGCTAAGTATTTTCTGCCTTCAATAACTACTAAAATTAGAAACAATATTATCTCATTTTGTCAATAAAGGGGAATTAATATATGAAGCTTGGGAAAGATTTAAAGAACTTCTAAGAAAGTGTCCACACCATGCTCTGCCCAATTGGTTAATCATTCAAACTTTTTACATTGGGTTAGTAGAATCCCTTGGATTTAAAATTGACACTGCCCCTGGTGGATCATTAATGTCAAAACCATTTAATAAAGCATATGTGTTAATTGAAGAAATGGCTAAAAATGAACTTTAATGGTCAAAAATGGCTAAAAATGAACTTTAATGGTCCTCTACAAGGGTAAATCCTAAAAAGGTAGCCAGTGTTCATGATACAGATGCGATGACAATTCTTGCATCTCGGGTTGCTGCAACATTAAGAAAGTTGGACCAATTTAGAATGAACTAGCCTCAATTTACTCCAATAAGTGAGGAAATTTCATTAGGGCATATTATTGATTCTAACTTATCAGATGAGAATTTAAATACCATAAACAACCCATATTCTAACTTTTACAACCTAGGTTGGAAAAACCATCCAAATTTTAACTCGTATCATACTACTTGGGGTGGAAACCAACAATGGGGAAATAATCATGCAAATCCTAATGTGAGTTAGAATAGTCAGGGGAACACTCATTATAGACCTTCATCTTCACTGGACTCTAACAATGATCAACTATTTGACGATAAGAAGTTGTCTACAGAAGAAGTGGTATTGCAAATGGGAAACCAATTGCAAGGTCAAAATGTTGCGATTGGAAACATAGAGAATTCAACTTGGACAAATTGCTAATAATTGCTAATTCACTTTGCAATAGACCCCAAGGAACACTTCCTAGCAACACTGAGATCAACCTTAAAGAGGAAAATGATGAACTAATAGAAGCTATCCAATTAAGAAGTGGAAGAGAGATAGAAGATGTGGTCAGAAAAGAGAAAGGAGTTGTGAGAGAAATAAAGTAAAATAAAAAACCTTAAGAACATGTTTCTAAGGATCTGAAAAAATTAATATCTCCAACTAAATTCAATTTAGAAAGACCACCACCTCCATTTCCTCAAAGACTTAGACAACATGAGTTGGATAAACAATTTTCAAAGTTCATGGACGTACTTAAGAAGTTAATGAGAAATATTCCTTTCACCGAAGCTTTGAAACAGATGCCAAGTTTTGCAAAGTTTATGAAGGAGATATTAAATAAGAAAAGGAAATTCGGGGATTATGAGACAGTTGCACTGAGTGAGGAGTGCAGGAGTGAGGAGTGCAGCGCTATGTGCAGCGCTATATTTCAGAAAAACCAACTTCAGAAACTTAAATATACTTATAGCTTAACAATTTCTTGTGTATTTGGAGAAAGATTATGTGGAAAAGCTTAATGTGATTTAGGAGCAAGCGTTAAGGTGATGCCTCTATCTATATTTAGAAGGTTAGGTTTAGTTGATATTTCTCCCACTACTGTAACCCTTCAGTTAAATGATCGGTCTATCATTTATCCAAAAGGGGTTATATAAGATGTGCTTATTAAAGTGGATAAATTTATCTTTCATATGGACTTTATTGTATTAGATATGGCGGAAGATAAAGAATATCCCATTATTTTGGGGAGACCTTTTCTTGCTATTGGATAAGCTATGATAGATGTGCAAAAAGGAAAGTTGACTATGAATATTAATGACCAGGAAGTCACTTTTGATGTTTTAAAGATTATGAAGTATCTAGCTGAGAAAAAAGACAATGATTATTTTTGGATGGATGAAATTGATCATCTAAATAAAGACCATTTCCAAAAAAGTTTTGAGAGTAAGTTAACAGATGAGATCGAAATAGACTTTCATGATGAGTCTAAAATGTTATTTAAATTAGACTTTATGTATTCAGGAGAGGTGTGAAATGATGGACGTTGCCGAAAATAGTAAACTTTTAATTTCATCTTTTTAATTTCATCTGTTGAATTCTATATGTTGAAAAATCTCATGAACTTAAAATAAATATACCTCATACAATTTTAAAGCATACTTATTTAGAGAATTCAACTACACTACCAGTCTTTATATCTTTATATTCAACTCAATAACAAGATGAACCTGAATTGAATGATGAAATCAGTAAATGAGTAGAAGGAACCACTGTTAGAAGAGGATGTGATTCATTTGGTGAGTGAGTTGGAAAGTTAAGGGGCTGACAAAATGAATGAGATTCTGATGCTGGGATAGATTATTAATGCAATTAACAGTTAGCCCCAAAGATTTTACCTAGTGACCCTGAGAAAAATTCTAGAGAGATGAATGATGAGCAATATAAAGTTATCAAACTAATATTTAGAAGAGAATTCAAGGATATGTTTCAATAGAACTTTAAGTTGATAGATGAGGATACAGATATTGAAAGACCAATGGAAGAAATTCCTGAGGAATTAGAAAGATATAGAGAAAGACTACCTCGACCATTTACTCAGTACTAAGGGGAAGAATTAGAAAATAACTTGAAAGACAAGAGTAACCTAAAAGAATTTGATCAAGAATCTAAATTATCCAGAGATAATCCGATCCAAAATTTGGGAGATCATGAAGTATCATATAAAGATCCTTTTCTTATAAATTTCAAGGTTGATATTAATATGAAAATTGAGAAAATTACTAGAAGAATATTAGATCTAGAAAGAAATATGAGGAACAAGGATATGAATAAATCTAAAAAGGAAGAGCTCTAAAAAGAATCTAAAAAGGAAGAGCTAAAAGAAAAATTTAAATTTGAGGACTTTGTAGGAATCTCTGGATCTGGAAAAGATTGGGAGATTGTTCAAGGATTATCTAATTGAAATTTTGATCCAAGTGGAATCATTTGTCAGGCTAGTGACATTAAACCAAGTACTTTATGGGAGGCGCTTTATGGGATGTAACCCATAGTTATCAGTGTAGTTTGATTTAGTGTGCTTGATAGTTATGATTGTTAGTGTTGTATTGTATTTTCCTTAGTGTTGATTGATCAGTTTGATTGATGATTGGTAGATATTTGGATTGTTAGTGGTTTGATTTGCTTTTAATGTGTCATGAGAGAGGTTATTTTTTAACTTCTTATTATGGTTAGACTTGTATGTTCTCTTGTAGTGGTTGGATTGATGAGTCCACTACAACTCGGGCCTCCCCTGCTCACCTGAACTTGAGTTTTATAAAAATCATCATGAATTCTAACAAAGACAGTTCCATTTTAATTTTGTTGCTTCCTTTCTCTAACTTTGTTTTCATATGATAGGAGTCGCGAACTTATTTGATGAGTAACTTATTGATGATATTACACTATCCTTATAACTATTAGAGGTGCTTATCTTTGGGATTAGAATCTATAAAATCATTGATAAGTACCCAATATATCTGTGTAGTGATTCCATTAGAAATTGGAAGTAAGTTAGTGAGATATGATGAGTTAAAGGAAATGTGAGATATGATGAGTTAAAGGAAGAATTGACCTCATTTATTATGTGTGTTTGTGTTACAGTAATATATAGGACGTGAAGAACATTTTTATATTCCAATGTTGATACATGTTATGTTAATTAAACTTTTGTTTAGTTAATTTCATTCTGACATGTTTAGTTTAGATTTACTTTCTACTACATGTTTTCTATCCTGATAAATAATTTTAGATGTTTTGATAGAGATTTGTGGTAGATAAAATTTCTAAACTGTTTTTCTTCCTACTTATATATTTTGTACTAAATGCTATACATTTAAAAAAATCAAGTTTAGGGGTAGGAAGAAAAATAAAATTATAAATTGAGTATACTTCCTTTTAGTTTAATATTATTGCAAGCATGTTTTAGGCTAAATTTACTTTCTCCTACAGTCATTCTATCCTGATTATGCATGTATATGAATTTGATAGGATGTTGTAGTAGTAAGCAGATTCAACTTTTACTTTTTCTTCCTGCTACATTTTATGGAATTGATTGCAAAATATTTAAAATTTTAAGTTTGGGGGGGAAGAAAATTTCCTTAAAAGAATGAAACTAAATTTTATTTCTCCTCAATTTGTTATATTTTAAAAATTTAATTTAACATGACCTTTGGTATTAGAAGCTAACTTTTGATAACTATATTTGTGTTTCTAAATATATAATAGCCTTAAGTAAAAGTTTTCAATAATGAAAGTTGATTCTAGAGTTAAGATATTCGGTATGAAAGAACAAGACTATGTTTTTTCTATTTAAAGTAAAGAAAATGATATTTTTGAAGTATTAAGAATCTTAGAGTTTCATGTAAGAAGAAAAGAATGAGGCTTTATGAAAAATCTTCAAATCTAATATGAATTTATATCTAATATGAATATCTAATATGAATTTATAAAGTGAAGGAATGTGAAAATTTTTTAACCTAAAGAAGAGGATAGTGAAGTACAAAATTATTAAAGGCTATCTGGATATAGTAATACTCACCTGAAAAAGAAGAAAAAAAAAGGATTAAAAATGATCCTAAAAGAAAAAAAAAGAAAAAGTAAAAAAAATAAAAGAAAAGTATGTGAGGAGAAGCTTGAGGAGATTCCTAATCAAAAATTGGCTTCACTTGAATTAACTTGAGGAAGAGGGCTTTATTACATTTTTTGTAAACTTGCATTTGAGTATTAGTATCCTTACTAATAAATTTCTCATGAAGTTCTTTCTCATATGGATATTCTAAGTGACGTTCATATGACAAATTACAATTCTTCTAGAGATGAATAGAGAATCAGAAATCTTAGACTTGACTACCAGATGTTCTTATACTTTTAGTTTTAACTTGACTTGCTAAAAATTTTTCTTAAGTTGTGCTATCATATTTAGTAGACCGAATTATAGAAATTTAGATGTTAAACTCTCTACCAATAGTCATAACTTTTATGTAGTAAATGTGTGTGTTACTTGAAATGTGTTACTTGAGGACAAGTAACAATTAAGTTTGGGGGATTTTGATACGCCTATAAAATGACTACTTTCTCATATATATATTTCATGCTCAATTTTAATGATTTTCAATGATATTACACTTTAAAGGAAGGTATTTTGCATATTTTTAATTTCAAGGACAAGAAACAGAGTTTTGGAGCAAAAGAATAAAAAACGGTGCAAATTAGAGCAAAAACGAGCAAGAAAGCAAATTTTATCCTAGCACATTTCGATGTATTTCTATACTTAATCTCTTTCAAACTTTTCACACATTTTAAAATGAAATTAGACTTCAAAGAAATGTTATTTTTATGTATATTTTGTAGGTCTATCTTTTAGAGATGCAACATAACTGAAAAGGGGAGAAACGAAGCTAAGACGGAGTCAAACAAAGCAAAATGGTGGAGCTGCGTAGGGTGGGCGCCGACAACACTAGAGCCGGCGCCGACAACACCAGAGAGTAGAAAACGTAGTCAAAATGGTGTCGAAGGCTCCCAAAACTGCACCGACAGCGCCCAAAACAGTTTGGACGCTATGCTGGGCAAATTTCTAGAAGATTTAATATATTTGGACGCTTTTTGGAGGGTTGCTTGAGGCATCTCTTGGGAAATTCATCCCTACACTATAATAAAGCGCTTTTATGTAAAAAAAAGTGGTTTGTGTGTGAGTGAAAAAATAAGGAGAATGTTTAGAGATCTTAGAATAAGAGTAAAAAAGTAGATTTCTATGTTTTTGGAGAGATTGGTGAGGGGATTTTGAGAGAATGTGTAAGGGAATGTTCTAGCATTGCATGGATCAACGGGAGACTTTGTGGGAGAGATTTTCATCTTTCTTTCAAGGGAAAAAACTAAGTATTGTGTTCTTCATTATCTTATGATTTTGTAAACACTTATCTAGTGAATTTTTTTTTATTAAGTGAAGTTTTTTATGTGTTTTCTTCGTGCTTTGTGATGTGTTTTTCTTACTATTTCTTCTTATTAGGAAATAGTAGCAAGAGAGAATTATGTCATTGTTTTCCTTTTACTTTTCTTTTGCAATAAGTATGATTCATGTTTAGGATTTTGGGATACATGCTAGAAGAAGTTTTAATTATAAATGTGATGGTTTTTACTTGCAATTCATTTACATTACAATAAAGGCCTATTGTAGTGTTAAAATTCATTGTAATTGCATTAAGATCCAAGAGGGCGGTGCAATTTTCAATAAAGTGGAACCACATTTCATTCCATGGAGTATTTTGTTCATGGAATTAAGTGCAAATAAATAGAGAAATATACATTGTTGGGCGTAGAATTGAAGATTTTAGGGTGCAGACTAAAATCTACTATTTGCTCCTAGTGTTTAAGAACTAAAGCCAGAGTTAGCCTTTAAGGGAAGGGAAGTGGGAGCTCTAGAGCGAGAGCCAGTATCCTCCCAGCCTAACCACAGATTTAGGGACTAAATCGGACTAAACTTGAGATTAGTCGATGATTTTCTATAACACTGAATCACGGTAGAGAATTAAAATTTCTTCTATTTGGCATTTACAATATTCAATGCATCTAATTCTTTTACATTATCCAATTCACTACGTAAGAATAATTTTTTTTAACATCTCTAAATTCTCCAAACTAATTCATCCAAAAAGGGTTATCTTTAGAGTTAATAATTACATTTAGGAATAGTTACTATCCTTATATTTAACATTTTTATTTAGGAGTAGTTGTTACATAAAGCACCACTTTAATTGACATTCCAATCTAAGGCCTGATAGTAGCAGACTAGAACTTTGACTAAGGACCTTTTACCTCGCTTCTTTGTGGGATCGATAAACAAGACTTCATTAGAGCCTTGTATTACTTGAGTGATACGTATACTTGCATTTATATCATTGTGACTATATAAAATATATAAAATTAAGCATATAGAAAACGAAAA
>NW_018221809.1:94937-108203 GCF_001263595.1 Phalaenopsis equestris
TAGGGAAAGCTTCGATAAGAAATTTAAGATAATTTTAGTTGAAGTAATTATACTTAGACTTGGAAAAATTGTTGTGTCATAAAAACTATTTTTGCGTGAAAAGTATTTTTTGTATGAAAAGTATTTTGGAAAAAATGTTTGTGTCAAAAATAAGATGTTTGTGAAAATGTTTTGTTCTGTTGAATATATCTTTTTTTTTATTTGTTTAATTATTAATATATTTTTTGTTGTGTTGCATATGCAAAATAAAGGATCTGCAACACTTGTGCCTTATGATCTTGAGTTAGAAAAAAGAAAAAAAATTAAAAAAACAAAAAGGACTTGAAGAGCCAGAAATGGAAATGGGCAACATTCAAAATAATAACTTGGAAAATCATCATAAGTATTTGAGAGATTATATAAATCCTACGATAGATGAAATTCACTCAAGTATATAAACCCCTGTCATAGAAGCTGACTCATTTGAATTAAATCTAGATATTATCCAATTGGCACAGAACAACCAGTTTGGGGGAAATCCTTTGGAGGATCCCGATTTACACTTATCTAGTTTTCTAAGACTTTGCTCTACATTTCGTTATAACGACATGTCAGACGATGTTGTTAGACTAAGGCTTTTTCCTTTCTTACTAAGGGATAAGACTAAAATGTGGTTATACTCATTAGCACCTAGCTCTATGAAAAATTGGGAGGAGTTAACTCAAAAATTCCTAGCTAAGTATTTTCCACCTTCAATGACTACTAAAGTTAGAAGCGATATTATCTCATTTTGTCAATATAAAGGGGAATCAATGTATGAAGGTATGAAGCTTGGGAAAAATTTAGGAACTCCTAAGAAAGTGTCCACACCATGCTCTACCCGATTGGTTAATCATTCAAACTTTTTACAATAGGTTAGTAGAATCCCTTAGATTTATAATAGACGCTGCCGATGATGGATCATTAATTTTAAAACCATTTAATAGAGCATATGCGCTAATTAAAGAAACGACTACGAATAAATTTCAATGGCCCTTTACAAGGGTAGATCCTAAAAAGGTAGGCAGTGTTCATGATACAGATGTGATTGCAATTCTTGCATCTCCGGTTGTTGCAATATCAAGAAAGTTGGACAAAATTGGAATGAACCAACCTCAATTTACTCCAGTATGTGAGAAAAGTTCATTGGGGCATATGATTGATTCTAACTTGTCATGTAAGACTTTAAATAACATAGACAACCTATATTCTAACGCAGCCCATATTCTAACTTTTACAACCCAGGTTGGAAGAACCATCCTAATTTTAACTGGTATCATACTACTTGGGGTGGAAACTAACAATGGGAAAATAATTAACAATGGGAAAATAATCATGATAATCATGCGAATCCTAATGTGAGTTAGAATAATCAGGGGAACACAAATTATAGACCTTCAACTTCACCGGACTCTAACAATGATCAACTATTTGAGAATAAGAAGTTATCTATAGAAGAAGTGGTATTGCAAATGGGAAACCAACTGCAAGATCAAAATGTTGCAATTAGAAACATAGAGAATCAACTTGGACAAATTACTAATTCACTTTGCAATAGACCCCAAGGAACACTTCCTAGCAACACTGAGATCAACCCTAAAGAGAAATATGAACTAATATAAGCTGTCCAATTAAGAAGTGGAAGAGAGATAGAGGATGTGGTCAGAAAATAGAAAGGAGTTGTGAGAGAAACAAAAAAAAATAAAAAACCTGAAGAACATGTTTCTAAGGATCTGGAAAAATTAATATCTCCAACTAAATTCAATTTAGAAAGACCACCACCTCCATTTCTTGAAAGACTTAGACAACATGAGTTGGATAAACAATTTTCAAAGTTCATGGATGTAATTAAGAAGTTAACGATAAATATTCATTTCGCTGAAGCTTTGAAAAATATGCCAAGTTATGCGAAGTTGATGAAGGAGATACTAAAAAACAAAAAGAAATTCAGAGATTATGAGACTGTTGCACTAAGTGAGGAGTGCAGCGCTATATTTCAGAAAAAAGCTTCCTCAGAAACTAAAAGATCCTTATAGCTTAACAATTTCTTATGTATTTGGAGAAAGATTATGTTGAAAAACTTTATTTGATTTAGTAGTGAGCATTAATGTGATGTGTCAATCTATATTTAGAAGGTTAGGTTTAGCTGATATTTCTCCCACCACTATAACCCTTCAGTTAACTGATCAATCTATCATTTATCCAAAAGGGGTTATAGAAGACATGCTTGTTAAAGTGGATAAATTTGGACGAATTTGGACCCGGTGCAGACCCAGATTATAAAAGGCGCCAGTGTCGGTGCAGAGCCGGATTCTAGAAGATTCGACATATTTAGACGCTTTTTAAACAGTTTTTAATTGCACCTATTGGAAAATCGACCTTAGGCTCAATTTAGAGCCGAAATTGATCAGAAAAGACTTTCTTTGCACTCCTCCACTCGCTCTTGGTCTCTCTTTGCATCTCTTCGCCCCTTTCGTGCCACTTTACTTCCTTCCACGTCATTTCTCATCTTCCTTCCACGTCATTTCACACCATTAGTCATTTATTTTCTTTATAGTTTTGAGTTTTTTTGGTGAGTTTAAGTGTGAGTTACTCTCTAAGAGTATTGAAGAGGGAAAGAAGTGAGAGATTTCTTCTTTCTACATCTTCTAAGATAAGCTACGGATTTGCTTTGAGAAAAAGTTTCCGATAAGTGTTCTTTTGTTTATTATTGTTGTATAAACTTCCTTTTATATATGAAATTTGTGTTTTGTTGTATCTTTCTCATGAATTCTATGTAGTTTCCTTTTTCTCTCTACTTTGAGATATGGTGAAATGAAGAGAGAATTTGGATGTGCCAATGTTAAAATTTAAAATAAATTGTGATGGTTTTTCAACTCCGCTCTTAATTTACTTTTCGATCTAGCCAATTGAATTGTTAAAATATATTGTGAAACATATAATCCGGGAAATGGAGTACGAGTTCTACAACAGAGTGAGAATCACATTTAAGTCCATGAAGGAGCAATTTTATCTGCCAGTGACAAACAAGAATAGAGTGAGTTGCCCTAGAAGTGATGTTAAACGTCGACTATCTGATGACACTGTTTGGAGATTAACTTTTCTTATTTGACTTTTGTTAAGAAAAGTAGAGGTTGACCTAAAATGGCTTGGGCCTTATGTATTAAAACGAACATAATTTATTAGAACTAAATGATAATATAACACTCAATAGGACACAATAAAGAAAAAAATTCTTGTACCCTAGTCCACTTAGTGGGATAAAGGCTTGTTGTAATTGACTTTGCTGATATTTATGTGTGCTGTGATGGTTATCCAAGATGTTTTTATAATATGGACTCAAAAAAACAAAAAAAAAAAAAAAACAAAACAAAACAAAAGAGTTGATACAGGTAGTATTAACCTTTTCATTTCTTCGCTAGTTTGATCATTTGGATTTTTCATATTCCACGAACTTTGTTGTACACGAGGTAGCCTCATAAACTTTGAGTTACATCTTTCCACAATGTCTTCTCTGTTCTTCTTTGAGTAAGTCCAGTTTTGAATTATCATTCCTTCAGTGTAGACCTACCATATTTGTATGATGGCCACACAAAAATATGTCGATAAAATTGATTCAATCTATTTTATATTGTATGCATAAAATCATGAAGTGCTGTCATAGATTCAAGGGTTAACAATAGTCCTTTTAGTTGACGAGAGAGTGATAACCAAGCACATGATATGGAGGGAAACCTCATCATTCTTATGTTGGTGAGGTAATTTTTGTCATCCAGTACTAAATAAAAGTAATTGAGTGCTATGTAAGTGATAGGAAAATTTAAATATCATATATGTAAATATATAAACTTTCGTGGTACTTATATTCTACAGACATCAGATATTGATAAAGATTCCAAAGAAGAAATACAAATGAAAAAGTAAAATTTTTTCCTCGTTAAAAATTTGCAAAAGAAATTCTTGACTCATGATTTCTTGACTAGAATGACCAATAGAAATTCTCTGCAAACAAACCAGCATACCTATGGATATTTGGGCTGAGTTTGAACATCATCCGAGCTCTAAAATCTTTTTCAAACTTATTTAATGTTTTATTGTAAAGTTCAAACCATAATGAAGACTAACTAATCATATGATTGATGTTAATGATTTAAACAAAATGTTCTTTTGCTGTGTATGAACGGGTATATGAATTTCAATAAAAAAATGTATTATTTACAAATATTGTTGATTAGTGAAGTACATTTTCTTCAAAAGTTAATATGTTTATCTTTTTGGCTGTTTTGTTCAGTAATATCATCATACTTATACATATAACAAAATACAAGAAGAAAATGGTAAAAATAACTAATTAAATTATCATTTATTTAGCTACTGTACGTGTATTATGAACAAATGAAAGACCTTGTCAGTACATAAAGGAAAATGAATAAAATTTAAATGAGAGATTTCAAATTGAGTTACTACATTACTTGCAACCAATGCATACAATCTTGTATTTTGATTAAGCTACCAAGTAAGAAGAGAAAGAGAGAGAGAGAGAGAGGAGAGAGAGAGAGAGAGATCTTTTATTAGATACCTCCTTTTAAAGTTAGCTTTACTAACTCTTTTCTTTTTATAGTATATGCCACACGCTTTTGCTGGTTGCAAAAGAAAATTTTCTATTTTTCAACATCTGAAAAGTATATTCTTTTGAGAAAAGGAAAAGTGAAAAAGAAAGGTTTAGGCACGCACCAAAGTTCAGTTTTGGCTACCTTTTAGTTTGAAATAACAATATGTTATGAATTGTTATGCTAGTGACAGTAATTATGGCAAGGGACATTGGGCTATCATATGACATCTATCATTCTATATTAACGCAAAAGCTATAAGGTGCTTATAAATAAACTTTCTTCTGTCAAAAAAGTAAACGGAGCTTTCACAGCTTTTAAGGGCCATTTACTTTGAGGCTGTGCTGGTTTGGCAGCGGTAATCATTTCATCCATAAACTTGGCGAATTAGTGAGATCAAGTCCTCAGAATTATTTTATCTGATTAGCTTTTAATTAAATATATGGTTGGCATTGGAATAAGTGCTTAACAAGTCTGGCCGGGTTTCAGAGTTTAACCGCAATAAAATTATTATTGACTTCCCATTTTCTTGCATGAACTTTTTGGTTAAACTTGAGATATTTGAATTCAACAGTTTTAAAAAGATCAAATTTAATTTTTTAAGTAATTCCTGCTAGGTAAATATCGTTACGTATGTTGGCAGATGTCCTAAAAGCTTTAGTGACTGTAGTGGAATGAATGATGGATTAACTA
Source organism: Phalaenopsis equestris (assembly GCF_001263595.1). Lineage (NCBI taxonomy): Eukaryota > Viridiplantae > Streptophyta > Magnoliopsida > Asparagales > Orchidaceae > Phalaenopsis > Phalaenopsis equestris. The sequence continues at coordinate 100,259 of NW_018221809.1, forward strand.
TGTAAGGCTTATATGAGTGAAGAAGTATGATAGATCGGCGTACATGTTTATGTAATTAAGCGATATTTATCCTGTCGTAGTATGTAGTTGATCTTTTGCTGGTGTCTTTTATGTTGAAAGGAAGGAAATTTATCATATTCGGAGAATTAATAGAAATATTAAATCCTAATTTTTAAAAAGAGAAAAGGAAAGATAAACTCATATTAGATATAAAACGAAGTAATTTGGTGAAGGGGTTTTGCTTACGAGCTAAGTAAGCAGACGGGCCCTGAAGGCAAAGAATGTCCAAGTCAAAGTGAACTTTAGTTAGAGCGACGCTGCCCAATTATATGCCGATGGCATGCTTTTTAGGAGAACCTATCCGTGATGAGGCACCGGCCCGGCCCATAGCTAGCAGAACGCATATTTCTTTTTGGGGGAATACAAATATTATAGTATTTAGAGCTAATTCTTTGAATAACACACACATATTTTTAAATTATGCCGGCATTTATCTATCCATATATGGCTTGTATCATATGCCTTATGTGTAAAATTACACATTGCTAAAGGCCCTATAACTTTTTCGTATTAGAAATATACTTGTAACTAACAATGACTTTCTAAATTTTCTTAAAATGTATCTATAGAAGCTTGGAAAGCCTTTAGAGAAGATTTGGAGTTGCAGTTTGGTACTTGTTGGGAATCTTTATTTCTCTATTTAATACATTATGTGATAAAATTGCATTTATTTTAAACGAGTTGCATGATTTAGTGCAATAATTCTCTTTTCTCTCACCAAAGAGTATTATAATTGTTGTGTGTTGAAAATATCATGGCAATAGAGTAAAAATTTAACATTTAAACATTGCATAAAGATCCAACACATAAATATAAAAGTAGTAGAGGGAGGAGACACCAAATTTTTTTATGTGAAATAAACTTTGTAAATAAAGAAAAACACGCAGCCAAACCCAGTCAAAGCATTCCACTTAATGCTTGAAAGAAAAAGGGTAAGCCATGTATCTATCCCGAGAAATAGACATGTTACTTGATAGTGAAACTTGATTAAATAAACTAAAGAATTTATGAGATCTATTTTATTTTATGAAATATTTTATGTTGACCAACAAGTTCTCTTATCTAATATTAAATATTAGACAAGGTTTATATTACCTGGGTTCTTAAAGCTTCATATAAGGGCAAACCTATTAAGTTAATGACATCCTAAATGACCAAAGTCATTCAAAAAATTCTCGATTTAGGTCAAGGTATTTTTCTTCATGAATATCAAAGTTTATGATTTCAAGGCCGGACGTAGGAAATTTTAAAAGAGAAAGATTAATCAGAAACAGTTATTTTTGGAATCCATAGGGAAAAAACTAGGGGACACCACAGATTCTAAGTAGAACCTCGGTGACTTCCCAAGCTATTATATGGTTCGACTTCGATTTTGATGAAATGTTATTTGATGTTTCATCCTGTCAATTTTACTATTTTGGGTTTACACTTGCATGACACCGATTATGCAAATAGCTTGGAAGATAGGGAGTTTATGTCATAACGAACGACAACCTCAGAACCTAAAGCGAGTTAGGGCTTACATTGCACAACATGGCTATGCGAAAACCTAAAGATAAGTTGAGGATTTATGTCGTACTAGATGAGCTACCCTGAAATCCTTTGGCTTGTTATTCAATTATAAGGAAAGATTTGTTGATGACAATCTCATTTTCTCTCTCGAAGATTTTCCTTCATATATCCTCATCATGCTACCCACAGAGTTTGCTCCAAGCTCATCGTCAAAGTGACAGTTCCAAACAGAGAGTTTTATGGTTTTGTAGTATACATGTCAGGTTTGTTATTGTTGTTGTTTAAGTGTTTTGAGGGAAAATTTTAATTTATGTTAAGCGACATCAATTAAGATCCCATGGTTCCATCATCTCGGTACGACTATTTTATCTTGAGTTTATTTAGTTTAAACAAGTTATTAAGCTCATTTAAACTAGAGAACTCCCGTTAGCAGTCGTAGGTTACCTCCTCCGAGAAATTCTTGTAAACCTAAAAAGAGTGTATTATGTTTGTTCATTATTTTGAAAGTGTAGATTTAATTTTGAAAGTGCGTTTTTGTTAGTTTCATTTTTTGCACGTAAAAAAAAATGTTGTAAGGTAAATAAATAAACTGCATTACATAAATATAAATGCGTACCTGGGCTTTTGCTTCCACTGCATGGTTAGTATCATAAAACATAATATAATTTGAAGGAAATTTAAATATATTACGAGAAAATAAAACATGAAAATTCACTTTGAAAAGTTGAAAAGCGAGTCGTCAGAAAAGGCAAGTAAAAGAAATCCCATAGTTACATATGAAAGACCGAGACTAAATGTAAGGTTTCAGTGAAGGAAGGGGCTCGGATATAGACTGTGTGCTTCCCAATATTAAGTAAGAGCTACCAACCAGATAAGCTACAGAGGGCAGTCCCTAAACTCGATCCAAGTGATTAACAGTGACCTTTATAAGCTTTCATTTTTAATTAAATTTTCATGCATGTAGAATTTACTTTAACAGGCAAAAGTAGTTACGTTTTGAAAAAGGATTGTTGATTGAAATGTTTTTATATATAAGTATAGTCCACATGTTAATTATTCTAATCTAGTTATGACTAATAGAAACCTAAGTGTATTGGGGGAAACAATCTCACCAAGAGTTGGCTAATAATATCGTTGGTCCTATCCTCTTCCTCATTGAAGGTCCTTGAGGTAGGAGATATTATTCCAAATCCCACTTTGTATCCCTCATTTAACACACATTAGCATTATCATCATCACACCTAGACCTCAAACTTACAAAAGCCCGATGATTCATATGTTACAAAAAAAATATCACCATTTCCTCACAAGGATTTAAATACCTTAGAGAAAACCTAAATCCTTGAACATTGGCTCATAAATGCAGGATAAATAGTGTAGAGCATTTTTATTGATTTGGGTGAATTATCGAGTCCTGAGTCATAACTTGGTGAGTCCCTAAAAGTTTTAAGGATAATTTTCTTGAACAAAGTATAATAAGTTCAGTTGTCTTTCAGAATATCCAAAAGATTGTAGAAGTGTTTGGGATACAACCCTAAACAACTTTTAAACTCTTCTGAATCATTTTGAGTTCATTTGAACTTATCATGTTATTAAATTAATCATTTGAAGCGAAATTAAGATTCAATGGTGTTATTTTAACCGATGCTCAATGAACCTTGACGAATTAATTATCTCATGAACGGGGTAGTTATGTAATCATTTGATGTTCTACTTAAAAATTATGTGGGTGGATGCCCTTAAGGGCAAGTTGGGCTTGTAGTGTTTTGAAACTATTCATGATTGGTTATGTTTCCTTTTTCTAAACCTAATTAAGAAATTTTAGATAACCCCTTATTCACTATTAAGCCCTTAAGTTTTTAGGATAATTTTGTAATAATAAAAAAAAACGTCGAATTAAAAGGAATTAATTCTTATTAAAAGATTGAACTTATCATCTAATCACCGATTAAGGGCTTCAAATGAGTAAGTTATCTTCTTTCTAGCTCAAGCCCACTACTTTAGCATCATCCAGTTAGATCAACTTCCAAATCACAATAATTAAGGAAAATTACAATTTTACCCTTATTTTAGGAAAAGTGATGAGTTTGTTTCTACCACTTAAACCCTTATATTCCAATCATCTAAGAAAGTTCATCTTGATCAATATTACCCTCTTACCCTTTAACTTAGCCTAAATTTTAATTAGGGCTTCAAATCTCCATAATTACCATTTTGCCCTTTAGGCTTTGCACTTCATGATTACTTAAATTTAACTCACATGACTTCAAAATTTTCTTGGTACCCCACCCATAGGTCAATTAAAATATAAGACGATAAATTTTAGTTTTCTAATTTTTATTTAATTTTTAATAATTATTTTTACTTAAAAATAAATATTTTCAATGATAATTCATTTAGTTGACCAAAACAAATCCTTTGTACTTAAGAAAATTATTGGAGGCTCATCTAGATCAAAGGGACTTTAGGAACAATTATCATAATTTTTTTTACTTTTATTTAATTATTATAAATATTTGCTAATTTTGATGGTCAATTAAATAGAAAATACAATTTAATCATAAAAATTACCTTTTATATTTTTATTTAGTTCCACGAGGTTCAGAGAACTCAGAGAAATAAATTTTGCATTTTTGTGATTTTCATATTATTTATTGTAATGATTTTAGCACAAAATTAAAGAAAATACTTTTTATGCAATTGAAAATACATAACTTTATTAAAAAAATTTAAAAAATATCTTAAGTGGTCCCAAGTGATCAGGGAATACTTTGCGACATTTTGATGAATTTTTTGTATTTTTATAATTTTTAATTTTTTTAAATTGAAAAAAACTCAAAAATGAACTTTTTATTTTAACATCAATGTCATTTTTCCTTAGTGCCTTTGGTCACAAGGATCACTCCAAACCACTTTTCATAATTTTCTGAACTTTATTTTATTTATTATAATTATTTTAGTGTAGAATTCCTATTTACTTAGAAAAATACACTTTGGTACCAAAAAAAAAATTTAAGATATCCAAATTTTTACTGGGACCTTAGGATGTTATTATCTTCAGTGCAAATCATTTTGGTGATTTATTGAAATATTTGGTATTTTCTCAACTTCTTAGAATTTTGTGTTAACTTAAAATAGGAAATTTTATTTTTGGCACTTTATATTTGGATTTTTTTTCCAAGGATCCTCTAACCACATTAAACCTACCAAACCACACTTTGTATTTTTCTAATTTGTATTTTAAATTTTATGAATCATCTCATTAAAATAAAGGTATCTAACATGAAAAATTATGGCTTTCAGGGTTACATGTGTTCCCTTACTCTGAAAAGATTAGAGAACACTTCTAACCACCTCAAGAACAAGCCCACCAAACTTCATGTTATGGCGAGTCATATTTAATTAACTAAAATTAAAACAAGTTTTGAGGTCTTTAATTAATTCAAATTAAAATCCATAACAAATAATTTTGATTTTTAGTTCATAATATTCTCCCCTGTTCACTGAGCACAGGGTTATTTTTATTTTATTTTTATGATTTTTCTACACCATGTTATGCATTTTAAAATTTTCTGAAATTAATTAAATCAAAAACACCATGAGTTTTCTACTTATCCACACACCGCTTACTCATCCTCGAACTTGTTGAAAGCACGTGTGTCACCAAGCTATTGGACTCCACTCTCTAAATCAGCCGCCTCAGATCCCGTCTTTACCCCTTTGTTGACCTCACTTTTTGTTGAGGTTAAGTCTGCCTTACTTAGAAGCCTAGAATCTAGCCATAAAATTTTCCTATTGACTATCCTAGAGAACTAGTGATGGAACCCTACCTCATTACAAATTCTAAATAATTCTTTACTATTCATGGAGTTCCACATGTTGGTGCTAACCTAAATCACCTAGTAGGATGCGACCAAGCATGGTGGAACTCAAGAGGAGTTGCCATAGGACTTTCTGGCCTTAGGCTTATCCCTGGTTGGTGTGGTTTTTGTCAGTCTTGGACACACACTTGAACCCCCTCACTTTCACTCACAACCTAAAACCCTTAACCAAACATGCTTAGCGTAATCCCTTACTCTTTTGGAAACTCACGTGAGTGGTCCCCTAAACCCTTAGCCCCTGGCTGGGATGGCTAAGACCAACACATGTAGGATCCAAGATAGGGATTACCTTAGTCTCACGACACCATAGAAGTAATTTGTGGTTGGACTCCCCATTAAACCCAAATTTTAGGCCTCTTAGCCCCAAAATTTTTCATAATTACCAAATTGCCCCTAAAATCCTAAATTTTCAAAAGTTACTCAAATTCTAAAATTTATCCAAAAATCACCTCAAACCACTTAAATTTGCCCAAAACATCTCAAAATTTCCAAAATTCCCAAAATAGCCCAAAAATTTCCAAAATTATCAAAAGTCAACTCATGACCCAAAAATTCCCAAAACCTCCCAAATCATTCCAAACATCCCCAATACTAATCTAAACCACCCATTGAGCCTAATTTGACCAAATTAACCAATTTTGACTAAAATCCCAATTTTATCCCTAAATACCTAATTTCTTCAAATCACTCCCAATTTCCACCAAATTCATTTCAAACTTCACCAATTTCAAATAAAAATCAAATTTCATCATGTTTAAACATAATTGAAACCAAATTTTAGCCCAATTAAATCCAATTTCCCATGGCCATTTTTATAAAAACTCACCTCCCACGACCATGGGAGATGTGCTGAAATTTTCTTAGAGAGGCCTCTCCAAACTTCTCACAGAGCTTCCCTAAGATCCCCTCAGTGCATTCCAACTATTTTTCCCCATAAATTCCCACTGCCGGAGCTCAATTTTGAGCTTGAAACCTTGTCGAAAACTAGGTCAGAACCTAATACACCTCCACAGTCCACCAAACTCAAATTAACTTCACCCACACCTTCATAACAGTGAAAGAAGCTAAAGCCTCATCAAATTACCTACTGAAATAGCCTCCACCATAGCTATAGACCAACACCTAAAATTGAGATTGGTCGAATTCATACCTAGGCCTTACACGAAGACCAAGGACTCAATCCCTAGCCTCCTTGGACCCTAACAAACGTGTCGAGCCCCTCTGATTGAAGCTTCACTTCTCAGAGCAAAGGTATAAAACTTCTCCTCCTCCCGAGCTCATTTCAATTCTCCATTTACTTAGGCTTGATTTCATGGTACATTAGCCGTATGGATGTGTTCGTCTCACTTAGATGAGTCCATAGGATCAAACCCGAAGTGATTTGGTTGACTCTAGGCTAAGAACTTAGGGTTTTAGTGTGGACGATCACGAGATCATTCTATCGAGGACAATGACGGGGAGCTGTTTGATCAAGCATGTATCAAATGGACGGAGGAGATTGAGCCGGACAACGCTTCGGGACATAAACAGCGGGCCGAGTCAGCAAGCTACGTGGACGGCTGCATCCAACCAAAGCGCGCCATGCATGCTTTCGGAGCCGTCGTAGGTTGAGGTGGCACGCGCGGTTTAAATAGATAAATATGGCTTTTTCTATTTATTTAAATACCCCCAAACATAGAAAATCCATAACTTTGTGTAGAAATCCATAACTTTGTGTAGAAAAATACCTTTCTGCTCAGAGGAAAACAATGAGAAATTAAAAATACACTCTTGCTCACTGCTCAGAGGAAAACAATGAGAAATAAATTTCAAGACCATTTTATGCATATTTTATTTTTAATTAATTAAACACTATTTGGAATCATTTGATTCTCCGTGCATATTGACACATTACCTTATCTTGAAATTTTGGCATATTGTACCTTCTATCAAAGGAAACATCCTCTGATTTTTCTAAAGTTAAAGGAGGTTCCTATACAGAGATCCATATTTTTCAAGTTTTTTGCACATAATTTCTTTAAAATAATCATGAAAATTATCATATTGATTAGAAAATCCCAAGAAAATTTTGAAAGGTCTACCATGACTAGAGAAACCATAGATGATCAAGACAATTCCTAATCATTTGAAATTTAAATGTTTTAAAAGCAATCATGAAATCGATGCTATCAGAAAGCTACTCTTGAAGAAATAATATATCTTTTTGGAAAATTCAAACTAAATTAATTGAAGTTCTGGGGATTTTAATAAAAAATTGAAGGTCAAAGAACCCAGAGAAATTTATTTTATATTTTTCTAATTTTTTTTTGTTTTTCTAGAATTATTTTGGTGAAAATTCTATTTTTAAATCTTTAAAATCATTTTAAGATTTAAAAATAGATATTTTTATTTTTACACCTTGGAAAAATATTCCAATGATTCCTAAGTGTTTAGGAAATAATTTGAAACATTTTCAAGAGTTTTAATATTTTATGATTTTTTTATTATTTTTA
>NW_018221809.1:108284-114818 GCF_001263595.1 Phalaenopsis equestris
AAATCACAGTGGAGAACAAAAATCAAATTATTTTGATCTTTATATTCTCCAAATTAAATATTTTAAGCAAATTGAGGTTTGCTTAAAATAGTGATATTTTGATTTTTGAAAATTATAAAATTATTTCCTAAAACTACTCTGCCTATAGGGAACTCACATGAATATTTGTAGAATTTGTTAAGCCATATGCAATTTTCTATAATTATTTGAATAGAAAATGCTTAAGAACTTAGAAAATTAAGATTTCTATCTAGAGATCTCCTATGTCTTTGGAAAAATGCTCAAATTGTTCACCTGGATAAGACTGATGCAAGGGCATGCATAAATATGTGATCCATTGAGATTAAAGTTATAAAATCAATGAGGTGTGCATGACAACTGATTTAGAATGCAGCAGAGGCAGTCCAAAACAGATTTATAAATGCCATAGATTCTTATTGAGACTAAGATACAATACAATCAAATAACATTTAATTTCCTTAGAGATCGATAACTACACTATGCCAATGGAGAGTGCCAGAAGATAATTCAATTTGCAGATCATTTAAAAGAGCAAACTTTAGTAAAAAGACTAAAATATGGAAAAGTTCACAGACCTCTTAGTCCAAACAATTTTCTCTATCAAAAAAGTCTACATGTCAAAGTCAATTTGATTTTAAGAACAATGAAAAATATGAAAAAAAATCCTTAAGGTAATAACTCTTTCAAAGACTAACACTTGCTTTTGACGTTATCGACCAAAATATATAGCTAAAAATATAGTCTATTCACGTTAAAACTAATCACAATTGGTTACTCAATCTAGGGTATTTGCCTGTCAAATTGAAAAGCTAAAAAAAATTCATCCGATGTCACTACAGGTGTGTATGTATATGTGTGTGTGTGTGTATAGGTGTGTGTGTGTGTGTGTCTGTCGCAAGTCTTGGTCTGTTGGTGGCGGGGACACTGTAAGTCCCCTCAGATCAAGGGTTCGATCCCATCGTGGAGCGGGGGCTTTGAAATTTTAGGCACATGGCGCGGGCTCTCATCATAGGGCTAAAAAGCGCATGATAATTCGATATTTGGGCTCTTGCCAAATATCGATTTCCTTTTATATATATATATAAGTTACGATAGTAATGCATTATTTTTACTTCTTTATTTTGACTTGCACAATTTTCAAACTATAACACTTACACTTCAAATAGCCTCGAGATTATGCCTCCCTTCAAGAACGAAAAATGCCTCAATACCTAATTGCACAATTCTAAATATTGGATGCAATCATTCGAATTGAAGAGTTCCCTAAGTGATGTAATCAACACCGACTATCTTCCATAAACAACAAGCACACTAAAGTTTACATGAATCATAATGATTCATCACACTAAAATTAGAGTGAATATTGTCACTTCACATTCCAAAATTTAATATTCATGTCAAGCAAAAAATCATATTTTGAGTTGCATGCCACTTTGACCAATGAATTGAACATAATAGTCTCACATTTTTTAGGATATTACAAATAAATTCACTCATGTCACCAAAGTCATGAAATTGGAATTTTCACCAAAGGCACATAGTGGCCTGGTTCAATAGTATGAAAGGCGGAATTTGTGCCTACTTCTCCATAACTAATAACCAACGAAACCTTAGTCAAAACTAACAAAAAGTTACACTAGCTCGCAAAGTCACACAGCTATATTCTCTTTTCTTTCAAGAATTGGCTGTTTTCATTCGTTTATATCCCATCCCTAGGCCAATCAGTGTAATCCCAAATAGTTTTCATAGTCCAATATTCAAAAACACAAAATCACGAATAAAGGAAATTTCTGTAGATCTTGACTTGATGACCTATGATCTCAAAAACCCGTAGTTCTGCACAAAACAGCTTAATCCAAAGATCACAATAAAAAAATCCACAAAATAGGGGCAAAGCAAAATAGTCGAGCCATTAATAACCCAATGAAAACGCCTGCAAACTAATCCAACTAGCCTTACATCAATCCAGAGAAATGTGGCAATAGCCTACTTATACCCACCATAAAAAATAAGTAACATACCTACGAAACAAAAACAGCCTACCAATCCATCAATGAGGAGGAAAAAAAAAAAAAAAAGAGCAAAGCTCCCACAACTCTTACATGAAGGCTACACGTGAAACATGAGTCCATGGGCCGCATCCTAATCAACACCTGGATGCCTTCTAAATGCTTCATGCTACAACCAATTCGAGCATAAGCGCCAGTCTATAGTCAACACCAATCAATACAAAGTTTACTCCAATCCTTTAGAACCCTAGTCCCTATTTAACGAACCAAACCATTAACTGCATGGATTAACATAGGGAAACTTGCGGAAAAAACAAGTCTCCCATAAATCATAATGGAATTTCATAAAAACCCTAACGCACAGCTCAAAAAAGGGGCAAGTAAGAGCATAGGAAGAGAAAAGGTCAACAAAAAAATGTTGCAAACCATCGCAACTTCCTAATTCTACATTTACATATGATACAATGTCCATCCACCTTTTCTGAACGTTTTTAGAAATCATCTCATAAATTTCATACATAACTGCGTCATTATTCCAGATCAAGCGAGAGTTCACATATACGGATCAATAACAAGGAGTCGAGCATGGATGCAATTCGTAAATCTCATCGGCGCTTATGCTCAACAAACCTTGATTGATCCAACCTGTGACGAATCTTTTCTTGAAAGGTCCGAAGCCGGAAACGGGAAGCATCTCGACATCTTTCCTTCGAAATCCAAACTCCAATTCAGATGAGCCCCAAACGGCACGAGGAGGCTATCGCCGGCCAGAAACTCGGGCCGGGCAGGACAAGCAACAAGAACAGAACGAACCGGAAATGGGGGTAGAGTTTATTTATAGACGACTAGGAGAGCTGGTCAAACACGAGAGCGGTGAGTTGTAACGCAGGATATATATTCTTACTTTCCGTCGGCTAGTGGCTTCGAAACTCAAAAATACACGGACTTATAAGCTGATTGTCACATCCCTAAAGAGCTCCTAGGAGTGATGAACAGTCCAGTGCTTAAATACTATTTTTTTGCCCTACACCTCTTGTGAGACTTTTTGTCTGTGACGCTCCTCCACCCAATCACGTGACGTCATTGTCAAAGACCGACCTACTGAGGGTACTACTGGACCATGGAGAGTCTACACATCTGACAGACAATAATCTGCTCTGATATCACTTATCACCTCCCAAAAGAGCTCTTAGGGGTGGTGGGCAGCCCATGACTTAAATTCTGTTTTTTTGACCTACACCTAATCGATATGGACTTTTTGTCCGTGACATGACGCTGTAAATTACACCTAACAATCTTCAGATATGACTATAAATGAACCAACACACCTCATGCATAATTTGAATTTAGCATAATTAATATTCCATCATATTTATTTAAATTAATAAATAAGTTAGTTTTAATAATCTATTAAATTTAAAGATTAAATGAATTAAATTTGTGTATAGTTTAACTCATATAATTATGTTTATAAAAAAATATTTATTATTTAACAAATAGCTTATTAAATACTTTATATTTATATTATATATTATTTAAATAAATTTTGACCAATTAAAATTTATTTAGCTACATATTTGATATGTCATCAATAAAATTTGTCATTTAGTATGAATCTAAGGGAGTTTAGCACGGTTCTCAGAATATTTTTTGAGCATGAATCATTTAAACTCAAATTAAAAACAATATTGAACTCTGCTTTCAACAAAATTAGAGTCAAATTGACCGACTCAATGAGACGGACAAAATGACACTAAAATTAATCCAAGTCAAGTCAAACCAAGCTATTAAACCACTTTTGAAAGTTTTTGATGACTTGTCAAAATGTTAGAAAGATTTCAAATATGAAGAGTTTAAAGTTAAATTGAGTATCTTGATATGAGAATCTAATGCGTCCAAAATTACCCAATTCTTACATCATTAAGACACTAAATATCCATAATATGTCATCTGATCGTGAGAATCTCTCTGGGTCATTTGATTGAATGATCTGAATTATCTCCTTATCTATAAGGGAAGTCACTCCAAGGCTTTATAAATAGAGTCATACTTCCCGCAAGAAGATGATAATTAGACATGAAAGAGAAGAGAATGAGCCAATTTTTAGAGTTGTTATAAACCAAATATCTGATGAATGTTTCTCGCTCTTGCAAACTTTAACCATAGTCAACCACTGTTCATTCGTTGTTGTCAACGCTACATTTTAGTTCTCACCATCTTTGAATTGTTACTTACATTTCAATTCTCACATCTTCAAATTGATACCTACATTAAATTCTTACATCTTTGAATTGATACCTACATTTCAATTCTCACATCTTCAAATTGATACCTACATTTCAATTATCACATCTTCAAATTAAAACCTACATTTCAATTCTCGCACCATCAAATTGATACCTACATTTCAATTCTCACAATCTTCGAATTGATACCTACATTTTAATTCTCACCATCTTCGAATTGATACCTACATTTCAATTCTCACATCTTCAAATTGATACCTACATTTCAATTATCACATCGCACCATCTTCGAATTATACCTAAATTTCAATTCTCACATCTCGGAATTGATACCTACATTTCAATTCGCACCATCTTCGTTCTCACCATCTTCCATCTTCGAATTGATACTTACATTTCAATTCTCACATCTTTGAATTGATACCTACATCTCAATTCTCACAAATTCGAATTGATACCAACATTTCAATTCTCACACCTTTGAATTGATACCTACATTTCAATTCTCACATCTTCGAATTGATACCTACATTTCAATTATCACATCTTCGAATTAATACCTACATTTCCTACATCCTACATTTCAATTCTCACATCTTCGAATTAATACCTACATTTCAATTCTGACCATCTTCGAATTGATACCTACATTTCAATTCTCACCATCTTTGAATTGATACCTACATTTCAATTGTCACATCTTTGAATCAATACCTAAATTTCAATTCTCACATCTTCGAATTGATACCTAAATTTCAACTCTCTTCTCGGAATTGATACCTAAATTTCAATTCCGAATCAGTCCTACATTTCTGATTCATTTCATTCGAGGTCGGTCCTTACATTTTGACACCCTTTTTTGAGAATTGACCTACATTTCAATTCTCGTTCCTGAATTAGTCCTACACTTCTGATTCATTACATTCGAGGTCGGTCCTTACATTCTGACATTCTTTTTTGAGAATTGATATACATTTCAATTCTCAGTCCTACACATCTGATTCATTACATTCGAGGTCGATCCTTACATTCCAACATTCTCTTTTGAGAATTAATATACATTTCAATTTCATTCCTATATTTCTGATTCATTACTTTTGAAGTCGGTCCTTACATTCCGACACTCTCTTTTGAGAATTGACATACATTTCAATCTTCAGTCCTACATTTCTGATTCATTATATTCGAGTTTGGTCCTTACACTCCGACTCTCTCTCTCTCTCTCTCTCTTTTTGAATTGATATCTAAATTTTAATTCCCACCTCGGGGTCGGCACTTCTGACCTGACTCCCATCCTTTGGAAATCTTCAAAATTTCATAACTCAAAGTCCGCTCCCAATCCCCAGCGAGAGTCCCGACTTCTTGAATTGATAAAACACACACATCTGCTAATTCCTTGGCAGAAACAAATCACACACACGACCCTACACATATTTTCGGGTTTGTTGACTTAGAGGTTGTATTGTTTTTTGTTGATCTTGTCGGTCAACACCAATACGCGCGGTGTGCTTGCCCAACACACCACACCTATTGGGGGTCCATTTGTTGATCTCATTTTTGGTTGAGGTTTAGTTTTTTCCCTTTTAGTAGCATAAGGTCTAGCCATAAGATTTTTCCTATTCACTATTCTTAGAAAACTAGACATGGAACCCTCACCATTAGAAATTCTACCCTCTTCTTTACTCAACTTGAAGTGCCACATGTTGGTCTCAACCTCTAGCATTTAGTAGGTGGGATCACTACGGAGGAAACTCAAGATGAGTCACCCTTAGGACAATTGAAACTTAAGGTTACCCCTGGGTGTTGGTATGGAGCTAAGGCACTCACTACACTCATCTTCACTCATATACACCCACATTCACACACAACCCTAAATTCAAATTTCTAGCCCAGATCCCTTGATCTTTTGGGATACTCATGTAGATGGTCCCCTAAACCTACTAGCCCTAGGGCTATGGTTTGGCTAAGACCACTATGTAGAGGACCCAAAATGGGGTTTCCATTGGTCCATGGCTTGTTGGTGATGATTGGTACCTTAACTCTACCAAAATACCCATCTTGGCCTTTTACCCCTAAAACACCCCAAAACTACCAAAATACCCCTCTTGGACCCAAAATTCCAAAAATTTCAAAAATCCCAATAAATCCCAAATATTCTTAATTTGATTTCTCTCAACTACCACATTACCCAATTTGGCCAATTTCACCATCTTTCACCAAAATCCCCAAATTACCCTTTAAAGATAATTTGCCTTTAA
>NW_018221809.1:114862-115337 GCF_001263595.1 Phalaenopsis equestris
TTCAAATGTCCAACCCAAATCCAACTCAAATGTCCATCAATTTGATCTCAGTTGACCCAAAATTCCAATCCTAAACTCAAATTCACTTTTGATATAATCAAATTAAACCAAATCCAAGCTCAATTGGTCTATTATTTGAGCCCAATTTTGATTTGGGTCAAAACCCCAATTTTGACCATATGACTCAATCTTTGACCATATGACCTATTCTCACCAAATTGAATCCATCGCTTAGTCAATTGGCCCCAATTGATGTTAAAAAATCCTGATAAAATCCATATAAATCAAAATCAACCATCAATTGACCTTGGTAAAGCCTCATATCCATTTGATTTTGGCATAAATCCAAAATTCCCAAATTTAGCCCCAAATTGGCTAAGTCCCCAAATTTCACCCAATTGATTGCCTTAACCTCCAAATTGGCATCCAATTCATGTTGAAAAGTCTTCATGAGGTCCCTAATGACCATTTACAA
>NW_018221809.1:115462-119081 GCF_001263595.1 Phalaenopsis equestris
GGACCCCAACGAACGTGCCGAGCACCTCTGATCGAAGCCTCCCTTCTCAGAGCAAAGGTATAAAACTCCTCCTCCTCCCGAGCTTATTTTGATTCTCCATTTACTTAAACTTGATTTCATGGTACCTTAGCCGTATAGATGTGTTCGTCTCTCTTAGACTAGTCCATAGGATTAAACCCGAAGCAATTTGGTTGAGTCTAGGCCGAGATCTTAAGGTTTTAGTTTGGACGGGCACGAGATCACTCTACCGGGGACGATGACAGGGAGCCGTTCGATCAAGCGTGTATCAAACGGACGGTGGAGATCGAGTCAGACAGCGCTTCGGAACATAAACAACGGGCCGAGTCAGCAAGCTACGTGGCCGGCGACGTCCAACCAGAGCACGCCACACATGCTTTCAGAGCCGTCGTAGGATGAGGTGGCACGCGCAGTTAACACAAGGTTTAAATAAATAAATATGGCTTTTTATATTTATTTAAATACCCCCCAAACTTAGAAAATCCATAACTTTGTGTAGAAAAATCACAAAAGTAAAATAAAAATACCTTCTTGCTTAGTGAACAGAGGAAAACAATGTGGAATAAATTTCAAGACCATTTCATGCATATTTTTTTTTAATTAATTAAACACTATTTGGAATCATTTTATTTTCCATGCATATTAACACATCACCTTGGCTTAAAAATTTGGCATATTGTACCCTCTGTTAAGGGAAACATCCTCTAATTTTTCTAAAGTTAGAGGAGGTTCCTATACATAAATCCATAGTTTTTAAGTTTCTTGCACATTATTTCCTTAAAATAATCATTAAAATTATCATATTGATTATAAAATCCTAAGAAAATTTTGGAAGGTCCATTATGACTAGAGAAACCTTTGAAAATAGTTTCGTGGGTCAATTCATTTAAAATACCCTTAAATTTTACAAACAACAAATCACTAAGATAATTAATTTTGGCAAATATAAAAATTTAAATGACTTAATTTTTGATCTCCACTGTGATATATGATCCAGAGAACTCATCATAAAAATTTCAAAATATTTTGACTTCATTTGACAACTTAAGTTGATTTTTAAAGATAAATGTCACTTTTGACTCCTAAATGATTTTTTAAAAATTAAAATATAACTCAAAAAATTATGAGACTTAGTTTTTTGAGTTCTCTGTGATCAGGGATATTTTATAAAAATAAAATTATATTTAAAATAAAAACTTGATTTTTAACCTATTTTACTTCGTAATCACTTAGGAATAATTTGAATATTTTTCCAGACTTTCTATATAAAGATATTGAATTTTCAAGCTTAATTTAATTTTTTAAGGGCTAAAAATGAGTTTTCACTAAAATAATTCCAATAAATCAAAGAAAAATTAGAAAATTATAAAATTTACTCCTCTGAGTTCCCTGACCTTAGGGAGATTTTTCAAAAATATGAAACTTAATGAAGGTATTTTATTTTTATTAAATATCCCGGAAATTAAAATAATTCTAATAAATCATAGGGAATTCAAAAAATTATGAAGTTTTGTTCAAAGGCTTCTCTGGTCTAGGTACACCTCCAATACAAATTTTAAGGGATTATAATTTACCTTGGTCAAGTTAGGAATTTTCTGTAAAAAATCCTATTTTTGTATTAAAATATTTATATAAAATAAATTAAATTTTGAAAGATCACATTTTATCCTCTGATGTCTTAATTGACCCTGAAATGAGGTATTATAAAAATTTCAAAGTCATTTGAATTGAATTTAACAAATTATGAAATGTTAGATCCTTAGGGGCAAATGTGTAATTTTGGAAATTTTGCCTTAATTAACATTTAGGCTTAATTCAAGGAGGGAAAATGGGTAACCTGTAATCTTAATCAATTCATTTGATCTTTGAAACACAAAGAGGTTAATTGGTAGAAACCAATCTCACTTTCTTAATTAAATTTCTAAATTATTACAATTTGAAAGTTTATTAAAATTAAATGATCATGGACTTAGGGGTATGACTTTAGAAGTAAAAAATTAATCAATTTAATACCCCTATTTTGTTTTCCATATAAAATTCAAATCATGAATCATGACCACTTAAAGCTTAACCCTTTTCAAAATTAAATAAGATACTCTCCTAGGTCTTAAGGGCTTAGTGGTGACTTAGGCTAAATATCAAAATTGACTAAATGAGGATTAGATAAATAAACATAACATAATCAAACATCCTTGAAACACCACTAAACCCAATTAGGATTAAAAATTTTGCTAACTGTTCAAATTACACTAACTTTCCTCTTTAAGGGTCTTCACCCGCATAATTTTCAAATTAAATGATAAATGATAATTACCCCTTTCTTAGGGATAATTGAGACTTCAATGTTCACTGAGAATTAAGGGTATTTATAGGATGAATTATTAAGAAACATAATAAGTATAAAAGGAACTCGGGATTTTCCACCAGGCAGCGAGAGAGTAGCATCGACCAGCTTCTTTTTCCAGATCTGTTGGACATCTCGGAGATCTACTAAACTTAATATATCTTGCTTGATAAAGTCATCCTTAATTAAAATTCTAAGGACCCGCCGAGATATGACATAGGGTTAGGAAAATTACCAAAACTTTACTTTTCCTGCTCTTCATAAACTGCCTTAACATGCATTTCAAGCTTCAGGTGGTGGAACGAGAAGACTCGCCAGGTACACTTTCATAGTTTTCAGCGTTGTCTTTCTTGTACTTTCATACTGTGTTTTTTATACTAAACTTTTATACATGCAAATTAGCGTCCTATACAACGACGTCACCCTGTATGAAAACTAAAACTATCAGGATAGCCATACAACCAAAACCAAAATCAAAACTAAAATCAACCAACATAAAACTCACCGTCACAACATTCAAAATATAAAACAACTCAAAATTTAATCACAGACATCACACAAAACTATAATTTCAACTAAATTAAGATGTCTCTATCAAATGATCGGGAATCCCTCCGAGGAGGTAACATACGATTGCTAATGAGGCTTCCCACGGTTTAAATGAAATTAAGGAACTCATTAAGTTGAGTTTAGTAAGTTCATTTGGACTAATTGAATCTAATAGAAAGTAGTGGTGTCGAAACAACGGAACCGTAGGATCCTAACTTGTGTTGCTCTAATAAACTTTAATATACCCTTGTAAAATTTAAAGAACTTCAACCATAGGGCCACCTGATTTGACATTATAATTTGACACGCTACAAAACTAAAACTCGTCGCGACAAAGAGTAAATCTTCAACAGTATGGTGGGTAGCACAACCATCTTCAACAGTGAAACCTGTCTTCCCCAACTAAACTAATCTTCCTTCCTTAGACTCAAACAACAAAGACATAGGACTTCAAGGTTGCTTGCTTATGCAACGTAAATCCTCACATTATCTTTAGGCCTTTGCATAACCATGCTATACAATATAAGCCCTAACTCGTCTTAGGATTCTGAGGTTGTCGTTTGTCACGACCTAAATCCTCACATCTTCCAAGCTATTTATGTGATTGTTTCACATGTAAGTAAGCCCTAACTAAAAAAATTGGCAGGATGAAACACCTAAAAATTTCTCCTCAGAAATGAAGCCAAACTTTAGGATCATTAGGATAGC
>NW_018221809.1:119153-120686 GCF_001263595.1 Phalaenopsis equestris
ATACAATAAAATGTTCCAAATTCCAAATTTGAACCAATCCCCTTTCACACCTCTACATCCGATCTCATTGAAGAGTCCTACCATTTGAAAATCCTTGAAAATAATATTTCTTTATTTTTATCTTAGGTGACTTTGGTCATTTGAGATGTAATTAACTATAGTGTCTTGCCCTTATATGAAGAATGTCCAACTTAATATAAACCCTATTTAGTTCTTTATAGTAAATAGGGGAACTTGTCGGCAAATACAAAGTTTTTGTAGACCAAACGAACGTCATACTTTCCTTAGTTTATTTGATCAAGCCTCATCCTCAAGTCTTGTGTTTTCCCTTCGGGATAGATATATGATTTGAGGTACAATACTTTTTCATTTTAAACTATGAAAAATATGGGCCTAGTTTGATTTCATACTTCAACGTCCTTCCGAAGTGAACGACGGGAGTTCAATTCCGGTGACCGACAGCTTCTTACGGGCAACTCCCCACAAACCAACACGAAATAGCACCGACAATGCTTAAAAATATAAGTATTTAATATTGCTGCTAAAAGATTTAATTCTTCAGCAACTGCACTAAAAACATAATAAAAATTATAGATTCGATAAAGATGTATGTATAAAATATTCAATAATGGTAAAGTCACACTTAGCAACGTAAGTATACGTATTGCTCAAGTAATATAGGGCTCTAATAGAGTCCTAGATATCGATCTCACAGGGAGTAATATTAGAACTACGAACTAAGATTTTACAAAAACAATACTTAATCGTAACAATGGAATTCAAATTGCTTATCTGTCACTAATAGACAATTGAAATAAATATGTAATTTTAGTAACTCTTAAATAACTAATTATACTAATAAGGTTTTTAATGTGATGTTCAATATATAAGAAATCATCCTTCTCCTTATCAAGAAATTATAGTGAATGGATAAAGTAAATCAGTTCAAATTGTATAGTGTCAAATAGGAGCATACCTATTCTTTACCCTATGGTCGAGGCATAAAGAACATTCACTAATCCTACGCTTGTTTATTGAATCTGTGGCTAGGCTGGGAGGATAACAGCTCTCACTTAAGAGCTCCCACGTTCCCCTCGCCTGAGGGCTAACATCTACACTTCAACACCCAAACGATAGGACCAAATTGGGGATTTTAGTCTGCCCTAAAATCTCCAATTCTACGCCGAATAATTTTATTTCCCAATTTATTTGCACCCAACTTCCAAGAACTTTGACCT
This sequence comes from Phalaenopsis equestris, assembly GCF_001263595.1. Lineage (NCBI taxonomy): Eukaryota > Viridiplantae > Streptophyta > Magnoliopsida > Asparagales > Orchidaceae > Phalaenopsis > Phalaenopsis equestris. Next base: position 120,392 of record NW_018221809.1, read on the forward strand.
CCCTGAATCTTGGATGTAATCTTCACTTTAGTTGTAAACTCAACATATTTTCAACATATTTTAACGGATTAATTAGGTAGATTGAAAGTAAATTAAGATCGAAGTGAAAAAATCATCACAATTTCTTTAACATTTTCATGGCTCAACCAATTTAAATTACCATTTCACAAATCTCAAGACAAGGAGAAAGACATAGAAAATTACTCAGATCTCATGAGAAAAATACAACAAAACTCGAAATTCATATATAAAAGCAAAGTCATACAAACTACAACAAGTAAATAACACTTATCTC
>NW_018221809.1:120762-121692 GCF_001263595.1 Phalaenopsis equestris
AGAACTCTCTCACTTTCCCTCCACTCTTACAATCTCTCGAGGAATTCCTCACAATTATGCTCTCTCCTAAACTCTCTATACTCTAATGGAACCTCTCTAACCTCCAGGACTTCCCCAATTTTGGCCTAAATCTTCTTTTAAAGTTGTGGATGAGTTTTCCCAAGAGTTGCCTAAGCACCCTTCCAAAATTCGTCCTCATCCAATGCATTGTTGGACATAACCTATGATCTCGCAGTCGTCGGCAGCCTCGAGGGTGCCGTCAGCGAGCCTTCTAAGTAAATTTAAGCTGGAGTCTCGGGAAAAGTCCACCGTCGGAGCCGCTGGGCTCATCGTCGGCCCCGTTGGGCTCGCCGTCGGCGCCCTAGTTCAAATCTTCACATTTTAGTCCTTTTCGCTCCAAATTCACTTCTTTTTGCATCTTTATGCTCCAATGACCCTAATTCATCATTCCTGCAACAAAACATCAAAAATACCTTTTTGTAAAGTGCAATATCATCAAAAATAGTGTAAAATAGGCATGAAAATCTCAACATATTTTTCTTTGGTCAAAATCTCCCAAACTTAACTATTACTTGTCCTAAAGTAATTTTAGTACTATGTAAAAGTTATGATCTATTGTAGTAAAGTTTCAATTCAAAAATACTATAAGTTTGATTTAGATAAATAACATAATGATAGTTTTAGAAAAAATTCAAGTAATTAAATTAACTCTGTAGTTACAAGATTATCTAGTCATCAAGTTTAAGAGTTTTAGTCTTCTTTTCATTTCAAGAATGACTATATGTTGTGATATTAAGTCACTTAGAATATTTAGATGATAGGAAATTCATGAGAACATTACTAGTAAAAGATTTAATCCATAAATATAAGTTCATGAATGCATTTAGGTCTTCCCTTTAGGTAGGTCCAGTGAAGCCAATTTTTTATTAG
>NW_018221809.1:121955-126841 GCF_001263595.1 Phalaenopsis equestris
TACAAAAATATTTCTTTAAATCTACCATAATATTTAAATAGCTACAAAATATAGTTACCTGAATTAAATTCACTACATAAAATCATATTAATAATTTTTGAAAATATTTAAATAAAGGACATCTAATAGTTAATCTTTTTCTTCCCTCCCCAAATTTTTCAATATGAAATGGTATGCGTGGAAAGAAAAACTCTAAATATAAATCATACATCAGTATTTTAGGCATTTTCATTATTCTAAAATTTTTCCAGACTTTCTCCAAATTTCTACTTCACCTGGTCTATAACATTAGGAGCTTTTTACACACATAAATCATTAGAGAATTCGCTGGGTAATGAATTTTGAAATAAGTACAAAACTAAAACATTAAACAAACACAACAATACACTAACACATCCACAATACTAAACAAAACAAGAACTAACAATATATCAAAAGGATCAATAAAAATATCATTTTTAGTGTAAATTTATCCAGGACTAATCAAAACCATTATACTACACAAGCAAATATAATAAAAATTAAAAATTATCCAATTACAATATAACAATAAAAATGAAAGTACAAATACATACAAACATCCATTTCTATTACAAAATTTCTATTATACAAACATCCATTTCTATTACAAAAGATTACAAAAATAAAAGTACCAGTACATTAATTACATTCAAATATCAAAATCCCAAACTTTGTCTTCATCTCCTTGGTTAGCAGGTGGATTGGGCTGATACTGAGTATATCAGGGGCACTTAGGGAAAGTAACATCAGTAACATCAGGCTCACCTCCCTCTGTAGTGTCGGGTCCGAGCTTCGTAATAAGCTATCTCAAAATTTGAATGCCTCTGAAGGTACTCATTACCATAATCATGTCGACATTCTAAACCTTCAATCCTTTCATTTATTAATTCTATACTCTTCCGCTGCGAGGTCTGCAAGGTCAACTCATTCATTAGATTAGGGAAACTAGAAGGTGGAGGGTCATAACTTATAGAGGGGACATCTCTACTAGTAGATGGTTCTTGACTCCTACTTTCAGTTCTCCATTTCTCATGGGATTTATAAGTTTTTAATTTATCCTTACTAATGGGTTTCATAGGGTGAACCCATTCTTCATCTCCAGTTCTTCCACTCCAGAAAGTTGGCAAAGTGCATAAATAAGGCCAGGATGTCCAGACCTCCACTTGTTTCACTCCTTGCCGTACTCAATATATTCTTAAAAACAATTCTTCCCTCATTCATATTTCTATTATTCTAAATACAAAAATTCAGAATAGCTCTATCTCTTGTTACCTCACTATGGTGATAGGTCGGTAACATAGTAGAGGAAATAAAACATTGAAGCAGAAAAATTTACCATGGAAGCAGAAAAATTTAACATGGAAGTAGAAAAATTTACCCGTTCTCGTTGCTTAATCTTCCACGTTCCTTTCCCATCAGTGAGAAAGTTGATCACATCATTCAGGGGGCCTTCAATCGTACTGAAGGTTTCATAGTGACAGTTGTAAGAGTCTGGGACTTCGTAAAAGGTGTTAATGCGGGCGACATTAAATTCAACAGGAAATACCCACACTTGAACGATTCCATCTTCAAAATAGAATACGTTGGCATATAATTCTTTCACAATATTTGCAGCAGCCTTATTGGTGGTGTAACAGAAGTTTTCCCACCTCCGCTCGGTAATAACTCGTTCAATTTCTCCTCCCGAACTCTCAAAAACTCGATCTTGTATACATTTCTTTCCTTCAAAAACTGAAGTAAACTTCAATTGAGCCTTCGCATTGACAAAGCGAGACTCGTCAAACTCAAGTTGTCTCTTTTGTTGTGGAGCCATTTTAATCTAATCACAATTATAGAAAAATTCCAAAATATACTTCAAATATGCAGATAATGGCTTCCAAGAGTGATTCTAAGAGTTCAAAACTAAGTTCCATGAATTTCTTCCCAATATTTTCTTCACTTTATTAAAATTTTTGGATCTCCTCAATGTGGAAAAAATTCATGGTCAAAATTAAATATTTTAAGTTTGGAGTGAAGCTCTTACCAAAAGATAATCAAATCCGGTGTCTAAATGCCTTGAAATCACCTCCAAATCCAAGATCTCTCACGCCCTAGGTCAAAAATCACGTTTTTCAGAGGAAGGGGATGATGAATAGTGGCGATTGACTGATCAAAATTGCGGTTAAATGTGTTTTTTTGAGATCTCGTTGTTGATGGGGTATTCGACGCCGTCGACACGCTCTATTGAAATTATATCCTATGTCTTGGGAAAAGTCCGCCATCGGCAGCGTCGAGGGCGCCGTCGGTGGGCTCTATTGATTTGGTTCAATTCCTAGATTTTTGAAATTTCGATCAATTTCAAGCCTTAATGACATCCGTTCAATCATCAAAGACATAATTTTAAGTGATTAAATGATGTACTTATCATAAATAAACTTTCACAACACAAAACATCACAATTATATATAAATTCTAAGAGTTACAATATACATTACATAACACACCTAAGTTTGGTATTTTCTCAACCTTAATACATTAATTCAACGTCGTAATCCAAGCCACAATACTTAAAATGCTGAAAACAAAACATCCTATGCTCAATCTCAACCATACAAAGATCTAAAAGCAAAATTCTAAAGCAAAGCAAATACAAAGTTCAAATCAAATTACATACATAGACAAACAGGTAGCAATATAAATCTACTATTCTTTAGATTCAGTACTAGATTCTCCTCTGATATCACCCATTGATTGCACATGAACGAAGAGGTCATAGAAGGGTCGGTATGGAAATTCTTCAGTAGAATCCTCTTCTATAAAATTTCATCCTCCTCATCAGCCGTATCAAACTATCTTCTATATGTCCAGAGTGATAAAAATATTCTTTCATCCTCTAGTCTAAATTATTGAAGAAATAAGAGATATTATTAATTGCATTCATGATATTTTGTACTTCCTTCTCCAATTTCTTGATTCTGCGCAGGATCACCAGAGTCTTGTCCGGAACTAAAGGTTGAATCGGCAGTGAATTTTGAGATGATTGATCCACATTGATCCAGATTGATCCACCATAATAGTCATATTATTTTCCTTTTTCATAGGTTGGGAATCTCTCAGTGGGGTCTAAAGGCTTCCAAGGTAGAAGTACCCTTTCCCATATTTCATAGGATACTTGGAACTGACTGCAAAGTAAGAAAATTGTGGAAGGGTGTCCAAGCCCATAAGTTGATCCATGAATGATCAGGCCCAAAATCGACTTCACAATTATGACTCCAATATCGATCGATAGTCCCATTTGGATGCAGTAACACAGAATAACACTTTCTTTAGAAACTTTACCGATCTTCATCGTCGGTAACAATTTTGCAGAAATGAAGAAGAGCCAGTGTTTGAAAACAGGATTTAGGAGTGTTGCAGAAAAACTAACATACCGATTTTCTCTCATTTTTCAGTCTTCAGTTTCATCCGTTAAATATTGGTAAATCTCATTCATCTGATTTCTTGTCGGGACGAAGTTGGAATAATGGCAGACATGAATGTTCTCGATCATATATAATTCATTGATCCATACAGGAGTAAAATTTATCCATCTACCTCACACATAGATGGCTCCTTGGTTGATTCCATGCAAATTAGCATAAAATTCCTTCACCACAGGAATAACCATGGTGGCGATAGTATAACACAACACTTCCCATCTTTGCCGCACTATTATCTCTTCAATTGCTGTCAAGGGATTATTCAATCCTCGATTTATGAATCCTCGTTCCTTGATTAATCTTTTCTTCGCCAGTACCTTATTGAAGATTCGCCACGCTTCCGCACTAATGAACTTTCTTCAGTTGAACACTCACATTATGGGATTTTCAGGGGAATTAGACGCTATAGGAATGAATTTGATGGAGTTTCACTTCATTTTTGGGGGAAATATGAACTTAGGAATCAAATTTGGGAGTTTAAAAGGGGTAACTCTCACCCAAAAATTGCCATTCAAACTCTAGAAACTACAAAAAACCGTCATTCAAACTCCAGAAACCGCCATCCCGTCGGTCTCCCCCGCGCCAACAACAGACCGTCGACAGCATCGAGGGTGTCGTTGGCGAGCCTTTAATATTTAATTTCTTGGAATCTCAGGAAAAACCTGCTATCGGCGATGTCGATGGCGCTGTCGGTGCCTAAGGCAAAAAATGCACAGTTTTGCTCTGATCTGAATGCGTTCCAATTTTTCTCTATGGATCCAATTTTTATGATGGTTCAGGGGTAAATAAGAGTAGTAGAGTTCAATACTACCACAAACTAGTAAAAATTTTAAATAAAAACTACTATAATCGCAATAAAAATAAAGGTAATTATGGGTTGTCTCCCATAAAGCGCTTGGTTTAACGTCGTCAGCCTGACCTAATCAGGTTTATTTAGGTTGACTGATCATTAAAGCCACTTCAAAATTTGGTCTTTTAACCTTAAAATATCATTTTAATCTTTGTCCACTTACTTTAAATCTATTTCCAGTCTTTTGATCTTTAATTTCAATAGCTTCATAAGTATAAACTTGAGTCACAGTAAATGTCCTAACCAACGAGACTTCAATTTCCCATGGAATAACTTCAGCCTAATATTGTAAAGCAAAACTTCTTGTCCTAGTTCAAAGTTCTTCTAGTTAGTCTTCCGATCATGCCGAAAACTTTAGTTTCTCTTTATAAATTCTATCATTGTCATAAGATTCGATTCTTAATTATTCTAACTCAATTAATTGTAACAATCTCTTCTTACCAGCATCTTTCAAATTATAATGGAATTCTTTAATCGCTCAATATGCTTTATGCTCCAATTCTACTAGTAAGTGACAAGTCTTTCCAAAAATCAGTCTGTAAGGAGTCATTCCAATA
>NW_018221809.1:126932-128663 GCF_001263595.1 Phalaenopsis equestris
TTAGAAACTTCAGCTAACCCACTGGTTTGAGGATGATAGGCAGTAGAGATTATATGAATAATATTAAATTTTTCTATCAATCTCTGAATGTATTTATTCCTAAAATGAGATCCTCCGTCAGTGATAACCATTATAGGCATTCCGTATCTAGTGGAAATATTTTTCATTTAGAATCTTGAAACACTTTTAGCGTCACAACTAGGTAAAGCTTGTGCTTCAATCCACATAGAAATGTAGTATACTGTATTTAATATGTAAAAGTTCCCAAATGAAGGAATAAATGGTCCTAAGAAATCTAATCCCAAAACATCAAAGATCTCAACTTTAGAGGCATTTCATTTCTTCTAGATATATTGCCTACTCATTGACATTGATCATAAGTTTTTATGTATCTATAAACATCTCTAAAGATAGTAGGCCAATAAAATCTAGCTTGTAAAAATTTATAACAGTTTTATCAATCCCAAAATGTCCTCCAAATTCAAAATCATGACATTTCTAAATGATTAGATCAATTTCTTCATAAGGTACTCATCTCCTCATAATAAGATCCTTACATTGTTTATATAAATTAGGCTCATCCCAAAAATATGCTTTCGCATCATGAATGAATTTTTTTGTTGTTGCAGTGTCAGCATTGGTGGAAAAATATCACTTACAATATAGATAACAATATCAGCATACCATGGTATTTTCCACTCATTAATATATAAAGTTATTCATAAGGGAAACTGTCTATAATTTCATTATCAGTGTCAGATAATTCATGATTTTCTAATTATGACAAATGATTGGAAATTTGATTATCAGTTCATTTTCTATAAATAACCACAAGATCAAATTCTTGCATCAAAAGTATCCATCTAATTAACGTTGGTTTGGCATCCTTCTTTTGCATCTTCTTTTGCATCAGATATTTAGATATTTAATAGCAGAGTGATCAGTGTGCACAACATCTTTAGCTCCAATTAAATAAGATCTAAATTTGTCTAAAGCATACACAATGGTCACCAGTAACTCTTTTTCAGTAACATTATACATAGTTAATTTGTGCATTATAATTTTACTAGCGTAGTATATAACCTTAAAAATCTTTTCATACCTTTGTCCAAGGACAGCTCCAATAGCATAATAACTAGCATCACGCATCAGTTCAAATGGTTTCTCACAGTTAGGTGAAACTATAATAGGGGCTGTGATTCATTTTTTCTTTAATAACTCAAAAGCATTTATACAGCTTTCAGAAAATTCAAATTTCTTGTCTGTTTCTAAAAGTTGGCATATAGGTTTAGTAATTTTTGAAAAATCTTTAATAAAACGTCGGTAAAAACCAACATGTCCAAGAAAACTCCTAACCTCTCTTACATTAGTAGGAGGTGTTAATTTAGATATAACTTGAATTTTTGCAGGGTCTGCTTCCATACTATTTTCTAAAATTTTATGCCCTAACACAATTCATCCTGCAACCATAAATTGACATTTCTCCCAATTTAGAACAAAATTAGTTCTTTCGCATAACTCCAAATCTTTTTTAAGATAATTTAAGCACGCGTCAAATGATGTTCCAAATATAGAAAAATCATCCATAAATACTTCCAATCCATCATCAATTAACTTACAAAACATAGACATCATACATCTCTGGAATGTTGCAGATGCATTACATAATCCGAAAAGCACTCTTCGAAAAGCAAAAGTTTCAAAAGGACTAGTAAATGTTGTCTTTTCTTG
>NW_018221809.1:129535-130419 GCF_001263595.1 Phalaenopsis equestris
AAATATAGACATCATACATCTCTGGAATGTTGTAGGTGCATTACATAATCCAAAAGACATTCTTCAAAAAGCAAAAGTTCCAAAAGGACTAGTAAATGTTGTCTTTTCTTGATCCTCAGGAGTAATAGGAATTTGATGGTAACATGTATATCCATCTAAAAAATAAAAATATTTGTGCCCGACAAGTCTATCTACTATTTGATTTAAAAAGGGTAAAGGGAAGTGATCTCTTCTGGTGGCAGTGTTTAATTTTCTATAATCAATACAAATATGCCACCCAGTAACTTGTCTGATAGGTATTAATTAATTATTTGCTTTTGTTTCAACAGTCACTCCTTCTTTCTTAGGAACACAATGAATTGGATTTACCCATGCACTATCTCAAATAGGATATATAATTCTAGTGTCTAACCATTTCAAAATTTCCTTCTCAACTACTTCTTTCATCATTGGATTTAATCTCCTCTGTGGATCAAATCTTGGTTTATATTGTTCATCTAGTATAATTCTGTGCATACAGATTGAAGGACTAATTCGCTTATTATCAGGTAAGGTCCAACCAAAAGCTTTCTTATATCTTCTTAATGTATCTAACAGTCTTTGCTCTTGCAAATTATTTAATTCTGAAGATATAATAATAGGTATGTAGATGATTCTCCTAGGAACACATACTTCAAGTGGCTAGGCAATATTTTTAACTCAAGTTCAAGTGGTTTTATAATTGACGGAACTAGATTCTTATCAGCATTTTCTGTAATATCTAGCATCTCAAATCTTTCTTGAACATAATCTAATTCTTCATTTTCTAATTCGTCCAAAATAATTTTATCACTCTCTTCAAATTGTTCTTTCTCTTCAAAATGTTCTTTGAAATGTTCTTTCAA
>NW_018221809.1:130645-133086 GCF_001263595.1 Phalaenopsis equestris
ACTTTTACTAACACATCTTCTATAACTACCTTAAGATATGTATTGAATGATCCACTAACTGAAGAATTACAGAAGTAGGTGAGACTTCTCCTAATCCTAATCTCTTGGAAACTGATAGAGGCATAAGATTAATGCTGGCTCCCAAATCACATAAAGCTCTTCCATAAAGTTTTTCACCAATAGCACACGGTATAGTGAAGCTGCCAGGGTCTTTTATTTTTTTCAGGAAGTTATTTTTGAATAATTGCACTACACTCTTCACTATGTGCAACTGTTTCATTATCTCTGAACTTCCTTTTCTTGTTCAGAATATCATTCATAAATTTCACATAATTGGGCATTTGCTCTAAAGCTTCTACGAAGGGAATATTTACTGTTAATTTCATAAGAATTTCTAAAAGTTTGGAAAAGTGTTTATTTTGTTTATGTTGCTTCAATCTTTGAGGAAACGGTGGTGGAGGTTTCTCCACAGTAATTTTCATTCCGTCTCTTTTTGTACTCTTATTTTCAATTTTTTTCCACTTCGTAATTGTATTGCGTTGATTTGTTCTTTTCCTTGATCTTTAGTATTTGGTTCCACAGTAGTAGGAAAAGTTCCTAATGTTCAGCTACCAAGCGCAGTAGCGATATGCCCTAATTGATTTTCAATATTCTTAATGGAAGTACCTTGATTTTGTAATTGATTTCCTTGAATTTGTAATTAATTTCCTTGATTCTGTAATTGTTGACCCATGTTTAATATCAGCTCTTCCATAGATTACTTATTTTCGTTAATTTGAGTGTTACTGTTAAAATACTGAAGGATAAGAAAGTTTATAATTAACATTTCCTTGGTTGGATGGGTTTCCTAAGCGGTTCACTGGGTTGTTTGCCCTTTGTTGATTTATAGCACAATTATTATTCCAATTGAAATTTGGATGATTCTTCCAATCTGGGTTATAATAGTTCGAATAAGGGTTGTTGGGTCTATTAATAGCATTTAAATTCTCATATGAAGATTGAACATCCACAAATTGCCCAGATGAATTCTCTTCCATCATAATAGGTATTGGAGAATAATTCATTCCATAATGACCTAATTTCTTTGATATTGCAGCAATCTGCAAAGCTAACATATATATTGCATCAGAATCATGGATACTGGCTACTCTTCTAGGATTTACCCTTTTAGTGGGCGATTGAAAATTGTTGGTAGCCATCTCTTCTATTAACGAATAAGCCTCATCAAAAGGTTTTTACATTAAAGAACCACTAGCCGCAACATCTATAATCAATATAAGTGATCCCACTAATCCATTATAAAAAGTTTGAATTATCAACCAATCTGGTAAAGAATGATGAGGGCATTTCCTAAGAAGATCTTGAAATCTTTCGCAAGCTTCATATATTGACTCTCCATCAATTTGACGGAACGATGTTATGTCATTTCTAAGTTTAGTAGTTTTAGATGGATGGAAATATTTGGATAGAAATTTCTGTGAAAGTTCTCGCCAAGTTATAATAGATCCTGGTGCTAACGAATTTAACCACATCTTAGCCTTATCCCTAAGTGAAAAAGGAAAAAGTCTAAGTCTAACAACATCGTTTGAAACTCTGTCATATTTAAAGGTAGCACACATTTCTAAAAAATTAGCTAGGTGTAAATTAGGATCTCCATTTGGTGTACCTCCGAATTGATTGTTTTGTACCATTTGGATAATAGCAGGTTTAAGCTCAAATAAATTAGCAGCTAAATCAGGATTTTGGATAGATAAGTGAATTTCATCTGCTGTAAAATTTGTATAATCTCGTAGGGGTCTAGGTTGGTGTTCCTTTTCTAATCCTTGATTGTTCATGTTGTTTTCCATTGTATCAAAATTTCTAGGTTCTCTTCTCAATCTTCTAATTTTTCTAACAGTGCGTTCTAATTTCGAATCATAGAGTATAAGCTTTTCAGGTCCAAATTTACGCATACAATTTGAAATGAAGACATAATAAAACAGTTAACTAAATATGAAAATAAGTTGCAATTCAAGTAAAAATTTTCTAATAATCCTAATTTGTCCATTACTCTAATTATGATTCTTGTTTACTCCCCGACAACGACGCTAAAAACTTGACAGCGACTTTATATATGCTTAAAAATATAAGTATTTAATACTGCTGCTAAAAGATTTAATTCCTCAGCAACTACACCAAAAAATTAATAACACTTATAGATTCGATAAAGATGTATGTATAAAATATTCGATAGTGGTAAAGTCATAATTATCAACACAAGTATATGTATCGCTCAAGTAATATAAGGCTCTAATGGAGTCCTAGATATCGATCCCGCAAGGAGTAATATTAGAACTATGAACTAAGATTTTAGAAAACTAATACTTAATCGCAACAATGGAATTCAGATTGCTTATCTGTCACTAATAGGCAATTGAAATAAATATGTAATTTTAATAACT
>NW_018221809.1:133109-140270 GCF_001263595.1 Phalaenopsis equestris
TTCTAATGTGAAGTTCAATATATAAGAAAGCATCATTCTCCTTGTCAAGAAATTAAAGTGAATGGATAAAGTGAATTAGTCCAAATTATATTGTGCAAAATAAGAGCATGCCTATTTTTTACCCTTTGGTCCAGGCGTGAAGAACATTATCTAATCGTACGCTTGTTTACTGAATCTATGACTAGGCTGGGAGGATACCGACTCTCAATTCGGAGCTCCCACATTCCCCTCGCTTGAGGGCTAACATCTACACTTCATCACCCAAACAATAGGACTGACTAAAATCTCCAATTCTACACCTAATAATTTTATTTCCCTATTTATTTGCACCCAACTTCCAAGGGCTTTGACCTCCCTGAATCTTGGATGTAATCTTCACTTTAGCTGTAATACTCAACATATTTTAACAAATCAGGTAGCCAGTTTGAAAGTAAATTAAGATTGAAGTGAAAAGATCATCTCAATTTCTTTAACATTTTCATGGCTCAACCAATTCAAATCACCATTTCACAGATCACACGACAAGGAGAAAGACATAGAAAACTACTCAGATCTCATGGGGTAAACACAACAAAACTTGGAATTCATATATAAAAGCAAAGTCATACAAACTAAAACAAGTAAATAACACTTATCTTTAATTTCTCTTCAAGCAAACTCCTTGATGTTCCTCTGAATCTCTTTCTTTCTTTACAACACACAAAATTCCTCTTCAAAGCAGCAAGGAGGAAGAAATCTCTCACTTTCCCTCCACTCTTACAATCTCTCAAAGAATTCCTCACAATTATGCTCTCTACTAAACTCTCTATACTCTAATAGAACCTCTCTAACCTCCATGACTTCTCCATTTTGGGCCAAAATCTTCTTTTAAAGTTGTGGATGAGTTTTTCCAAGAGTTGCCTAAGCACCCCTCCAAAATTCATCCTCAACCAATGCATTGTTGGACATACCCGCCAATCTTGCCGTCGGCGGCCTAGAGGGAGCTGTCGGCGGACCTTCTAGGTGAATTTAATCTGGAGTCTCAAGAAAAGTCCGTCGTCGTTGCCCTAGTTCAAATCTTCACATTTTGGTCTTTTTTGCTCCAAATTTGCTCCTTTTTGTATCTTTTTGCTCCAATGACTCTAATTCATTATCTTTTAAATTTGCTCCTTTTTGTATCTTTTTGCTCCAATGACTCTAATTCATTATTCCTACATTAAAATATCAAAAATACCTTTCTTTAAAGTGCAATATCATCAAAAACAATGTAAAATATGCATGAAAATGTCAATATATTTTCCTTTGGTCAGTAGTGAGCTATGCTTGATATTTAAACTTGTTTAATGAGGTTTAGAAAAACAAAACATGATTAATTAATAAATACATTTAAACACTACGAGCCCAATTTTAATCATGGGCATAAAATCCTTAACAGTTTGAGTTTGTCCTTATGGGCAACCACTTACATAAATCTTAAATAAAACATCAAGTGAATGTCTAAGTACCTTACTTATGGGATAATTAAAAAATTAAGGTTCATTAAGCACAAAGTGTATTAATTCATTGAAATCTAATTTAACTTCGGATAATTAACTGAACAACATAATAAGTTCAAATGAACTTAAAATGTTTCAACGGTTTCTAAAAGTTGCTAGGGATTGTTCCCTGGACACTTTTATGACCTCTTGGATATTTTGAAGGATAGTTAAACTTATTATAGTTTGTTCCAGAAAATCATCCATTAAGACTATTAGGGTATTGTCTCTAGATCTGATAATTCACCTAAATTAGTAAAAATTCCCTACAGAACTTATCCTATAACCCAATACTCATGGATTTGAGTCTTTTCTAGGGTATTTAAATCCTTGTAAGCAACTATAGATATTTGTTTTTACCACATATGGATCATCGGGCTTATGTAAGTTTGTGCTCTAGGTGGCTAAGGAGATGATGATAATGCTAATGTGTGCTAAAATCAGGGATATGATGTGTGATTTAGAATAGTATCTCCTACCTTAAGGACCTTTAATAAAAGGAGAGAATAAGGACCTATGATACTATTCGAAGACTATTAAGAAGATGATTGCTTCCAAAACTCTTAGGTGGTTTTATTCCTAGCTTGATTAAATTAATTAACGTGAGGACTGCACCACTCTATAAAATGTTTTAAATAAAAATCCGCTTTGCAAAAAAAAAATATCTTTTGCATGACAAAGTAAATTTTATATACATGAAAATTAAAATTAAAATGAGAACTTAAAAATATCCATAGTTAATCACTTGGATTGAGTCTAAGACCACCCTCCGTAGATGATCAGGTTGGTAGCTCTCACTTGAGGTTGGGAAGCACACAATCCAGCTCTGAGCCTTGATACACCTAAAATATATAGTATTTTTAGACACATTTTTTATACCTATTATTAAGATATTATGCTTTAATGGAAGATATTGTGTGTTCTCTTTCAGGTAAAAGTAAAAAAGTGAAAATGCTATAAGGAGTAAAAAATGATCAAATTTGGAGTAAAAATGTGAAAATGGTGCAAAAGTGTTTGGCGCCTAAGCGCCAAATCCGGTGCTCAAGTGCCAAATCCAGCGCTTAAGCGCCAGTGAAATAGAGATGGCCGCGCCTAATCGCCAGAGGCCTCGCGCTTAAGTGCTAGAGACAGTTATGTGACAATTTACTTTATTTTACCAAATTTTGAAGCGATATTTGAGGCACCTATTGGCTAAAGAAGGTAGTTATGTCCACTAGAAACGAAAATATGGTTAGAAGTCTTATGAAAGGATGACATCCTTTGGAGAATACATCGAATTGGGGCACATTTTAAAGAGTTATCAAGGCATCTCTTAAAGATTTATAAAAAAAGGAGGTTGAGACTTTTTGAAGTGTGCTTGAAAGTTCTTGAAAGTCCTAGAAAGGGGGAGTTCTGAGAAGAGTTAGAGATAGATTTGGAGAGGTTTTCAGACACCATAAATTTACTTTATCCTTTTATTTTTAGTTTTATTTAGAGAGTCAAGAGTGTTGTGAAAGAGAAGAGATTCAAAAGAAATTCAAGAGTTTGGTGGAGGATTTAAGATAAGTTTTTATCTTTTGTTTTTAAACTACTTTTGGTTTTAATTGAGACTTTTTTGTTGGTTTGAAAATGATTTCTACTTTTAAACTAAAGTGTGGTTTTGTTTTGTCCATGGATTCTGAGTAGTTTTCCTTATCTTTCTCCTTAAAATGATAAGTAATTAAAGTGTTGGATGGAAGTTGTGGAGAGTATTGATCTTTAATGTTGAAAAAAGTTATGATTATTTAAATCCATGCACTTCATTTACTTCTTGATTTGACCTATCTAGATGTTAAAATTTATTGTTAGAATATGTAAGAACCGGGCTGGTATTTTCTTAGTCAAAAATTGAAAAGAATCACATGAGATTGTATGAATGAGAATGTAATTCATATGATTTAGTGCAAATAAATAGAGAAAGCATTTTCGAAGGATGTGTAGTTTGAGGACTTTAAAGTGACAGGTTAAAGCCTCTAACTTGATTTATTGTATTTATTGTTTTAGGTTATATGAGATGTTAGCCCCCAGGTGGAGGGAATCGAGGGAACTCTAAAGTGAGAGCTAGTATCTTCCCTGCCTAGTCGGTCTTCAGAACTATTCAAACTTTAAATTAGTCAATGTTTTGTATAGCATCTCAAGTAAGGGTAGTGAATATTATTGCTTATATTTGACACAGCACAATTTGCATTCTTTCACAACAGAAATCCTATACTTATTACTGAAACATGATAAGGAGAAAGATATTTTCATATCAAGTGCTTTTCTTTTACATAAACTCAAGTTATCTTTAGAAGTTTTATTGTTTTATCAAAATATCAAAAATACAAAAAAGAATTGAATTTTACCTACTATGAAATATCTGTAGTTTAAGTAATTGTCTTTTTAAAATAGAAGGTTTGTTGATAAATATTGCATATTGCTTATTTTCCTTGTAGGTTCAATATTTAGGTCTTAATCAAAAAGTCCTATATTACTTGATAACGATACATATACTTTCATAGTATCCAAATATATATATAATCGCATACATTGTTATACTGCTGCATATAAGCAGAACGAGATCAAGTTTTTGGCGTCGTTACTGGGGAAGATTTCAAAAATTTATTGAAAGCAAAATTTTTATTTTAAAACAGGCTTATTTAAATTATAAAAATTATTGTAAGAATATCTTATTATAATATTTTATTTTATGTTAGTGTATACGTAGTTCAGGTTCTGAAGGACTAGTGCCCTATGATTCTGAATTAGAGAGAACTGTTAGAAAAATCAAAAAGTGTAAAAAAAATTTAAAACGTTGAAAAATCTAAAAAAAATTACAAAAATGGCAAACCAAAATGTTCAAAATGCTGAAATTGCATAAATGGCAAACCAAAATGGAAATTCATGAAAAATATAGACCTTTACGAGATTATGCCAACCCTACGGTAGATGAACTTCATTGTAGTATTCAAAAATTGTTGTAGTTTCTAATTCATTTGAAATTAAACTTGTTATTATCCAAATGGTGTCAAATAAACAGTTTGGTGGATTACCAATTTTCAAGAATTGTGCGTTACATTTAAATACGATGGTATATCAGATGATGCCATAAGACTTAGGTTATTTCCTTTCTCACTGAAGGATAAAGCTAAGATGTGGTTGAATTGGTTAGCACCTGGATCTATCAGAAATTGGGGTGATTTAGCACAAACATTTCTTGTTAAATATTTTCCACCATAAAAAAACTGCGAAGCTTAGAAATGATATTACCTCTTTTAATCAATTTGAAGGGGAATCTATTTATGAATCATGGGAATGATTTAAAGAACTATTAAGAAAGTGTCCACACCATGCTATACCAGATTGGTTAATAATTCAAACTTTTTATAGTGGTTTAGCTGGGTCTCTTAGATCTATTATCGATGCTGCTGCTGCTGGTTCTTTGATGTCAAAATCATTTTATGATGCTTATGCTTTAATTGAAGAAATGACTACTAATAAATTTACATGGACTTCTGAGAGAGTAATTCGTAAGAAAGTAGCAAATATTCATGAATCTGATGCATTTACTATGTTAACAAATCAAGCTACTATAATTTCAAGGAAGTTAGACCAATTTAGAATCAAATCTCCATGACTAAAGAAAAATCATTAGGCCAAATAGTAGATTCTCAAGAATCCTTATAAACTTTGAATGCCATAAATAACAAGCAGAATAACCCATATTCAAACTATTATAACCCGGGTTGGAAGAACCATCCTAACTTTAATTGGAATAATGCTACGGGTGGTAATGATGAGTAATGGGGGAACAATCAAGGAAACCCTTTGGGAAACTGGAACAACCAAGAAAATAGTAATTATAGAGCTGCTTATCCTCTAGTTTTCAACAGTAATACACAATTTTAAGGAGAAGAAGTTGTCCATAGAAGAAGTGGTGTTACAAATGGGAAATTAGTTATAAAGTCAAGGACCCACAATTAGAAATATTGAGAATCAACTTGGACAAATTGCAAATTCATTTAGTAATAAATCCCAAGGAACACTTCCTAGTAATGCTGAAATCCATTCAAAAGACCAGGATAAAAAGCAAGAAAAAGCCATTCAACTTTGAAGTGGAAAAGAGTTGGAAGGTAGGGTTCAAAAAGAAACTGAAGTAGAGAGAGAAAAAATTGAAGAATCAAAAGAAGGCGTTCCAAAAGATTCTGAAAGTTACATTTCTCCACCTAAAGTTAACTTAGAAAAACCACCACCTCCATTTTCTCAGAGACTTCATCAATAGAAGTTGGATAAGAAATTTTCAAAATTTATGGAAATTTTAAAGAAGCTAACAATTAATATTCCATTTGCTGAAGCCTTAGAACAAATGCCAAGTTGTGTGAAGTTTATGAAGGATATTCTCAACAGCAAAAGGAAGTTTGAAGATAATGAGACTATTGCACTTAGTGAGGAGTCTAGTGCAATAATTCAGAAAAAGCTTCCTAAAAAGCTTACAGATCTTGGTAGCCTTACGATTCCATGTGCGATAAAAGATAGATTTTATGGGAAAGCTTTATGTGATTTAGGTGCAAGCATTAACCTTATGCCATTATCAATATTTAAAAGATTAGGATTAGGATAAATAACCCCTATTACTGTAACTCTGTAGTTAGTTACTGTAACTCTAACTTACCTTAAAGGAGTTATAGAAGATGTCCTTAAAGGAGTTATAGAAGATGTAGTTATAGAAGATGTCCTAGTGAAAGTGGATCAATTTATCTTTCCTATTGATTTCATTGTGCTAGATATGGAGGATGATAAAGAGATCCCTATCATTTTGGGGAGAACTTTCCTAGCCACAGGAAGAGCAATGATAGATGTACATAAAGGGGAATTAACAATGCGCATCAACGATCAAACTGCTACTTTCAGTATTTCAAAATCAATGAAATATCCTGCAAAAGGTAAAGATGATGAATGCTATAGAATGGATGTTATAAGATAGCCAAGTGAATGCCATTTCAAAACTAATTATGAAGAAAAATCTGAAGTAAAAGATTTAGAACATGAGCAAGAAGAAGAGTTATATCAATGTGAAGATCTTAATAAGGAAGATTCAAATTATGTTAGAGAAAGTTTTAAAATTTTGGACACGATAGAAAAGTTAAATTATTTTGTCCATCAATAGAAAAATCTCTAGAACTTGAGTTGATGTTACTTTTTGATCATTTAAAATATGTCTTTTTAGGAGATTCCTCTACTTTACTAGTTATATTTTCCTCAAAGTTAACTATGGAAGATGAAGAAAGGTTGATAAAAATTCTGAAAAATTTTAAGAAAGCCTTTTGATGGACAATTGCTGATATTAAAGGATTTAGTCCGTCAATTTGTATGCATAGAATTCATATGGAAGAGAACTGCAAACCTAGGGCTGATCCTCAAAGGAGATTGAATCCTATTATGAAAGAAGTTTTTAAGAAAGAAATTTTAAAGTGGTTATATATTAGAATTATCTACCCTATTTCAGATAGTGCATGGGTTAGTCTAATCCACTGCGTTTCTAAGAAAGGAGGAGTAACTGTGACTGTGAATGAACATAATGAGTTAATACCTACTAGACAAGTTACAGGGTGGTAAATATGCATTAATTATAGAAAATTAAATCTTGCCA
>NW_018221809.1:140415-170547 GCF_001263595.1 Phalaenopsis equestris
GGTCCTTAACTTTTACCGGTCCTTATGGTACATTTGCTTTTAGAAGAATGGCTTTTGGTTTATGTAATGCCCCAGTTACATTTCAAAGATGTATGATGCCAATTTTTTGTGATTTAATTAAAAAAGGGATTGAAGTATTTATGGTTTATTTTTCAGTGTTTGGAACTTCATTTGACTCATGTTTAGAAAATTTATTAAAAGTTCTTAAGTGCTGTGAAGAAACAAATTTAGTCCTTAATTGGAAAAAATGTCAATTTATGGTAGCAGGAAGAATTGTATTAGGACATAAATCAAAAGATGGTATGGAAATAGATCCTTCTAAAGTTCAAGTGATCACTAATTTACCTTATCCAACAAATTTAAGAGAAATTAG
Organism: Phalaenopsis equestris; assembly: GCF_001263595.1. Classification (NCBI taxonomy): domain Eukaryota; kingdom Viridiplantae; phylum Streptophyta; class Magnoliopsida; order Asparagales; family Orchidaceae; genus Phalaenopsis; species Phalaenopsis equestris. The sequence goes on from NW_018221809.1 coordinate 140,789, forward strand.
GGGTTTTTTGGGACATGCTGGATTCTACAGGCGATATATTAAAGACTTTTCAAAAATTTCTAAGCCATTATGCCATTTACTGGAGAAAGAATTATGCCATTTACATTATGCCATTTACTGGAGAAAGATGCAATTTTCAATTTTTATTAAGAATGCCTAAAATATTTTGAGTTATTAAGAGAAAAATTAGTCACTGCACAATTATAGTTTCTCTAGATTGGGGAAAACTTTTTGAATTGATGTGTGATGCTATTGATTATGCTATTGGAGTTGTTTTAAGACAAATATATGATAAAATTTTCAAAGTTTTCTACTAGAGTAATTTACTATACTACTAGAACTCTTAATGAAACTCAAATTAATTATACAACAACTGAAAAATAGTCATTAACAATAGTATATGCCTTTGATAAATTTAGATCATATTTAATTAGAACTCATTGCGTAGTGCATACAAATCATTCTGTTATTAAGTACTTAATGAAAAAGAGGGATGATAAACCAAGACTTATAAGATGGATTCTTCTTTTGTAAGAATTTGACTTTGAGATAGTAGATCAGAAGGGATCTGGAAATCAAAGTGATCATTTGTTCAGGCTTGAGTTAGAAGAACCATTTTATTTTGAAAAAGAAATTAATGAACATTTTTTCAGATGAAAAATCTTTCAATATTAATGAGTGGTGTGTTCCGTGGTATGTTGACATTGTGAACTTTCTTGTTAGTGATATTATACCCTATGGAAGGACATACCAACATAAGAGGAAATTTAAGAGGAAATTTATTTCTGAAGAAATTTATTTCTGAAGCTAAGACTTATTTCTTGGATGACCTTTTTTTATATAAACAAGGAAAATATCTTATTATTCAAAAATGCGTTCCCTTAGAAGAGACTTATGAAATTATCCAAAAATGTCATAATTTTGATTTTGGAGGACATTTTGGTGTTGATAAAACAATATATAAAATTTTACAATCTGGATTCTATTGGCCTACTATCTTTAGAGATGTTAATGCTTATATTAAAACTTGTGATAGATTTCAACAAGTAGGCAATATTTTTAGAAGAAATGAGATGCCCCTCAATTACATGCTAGAAGTTAAAATATTTGATGTTTGAGGATTAGATTTCATGGGACCATTTATACTATATTTCAAAAATTTATAAATACTGTTAGCAGAGGACTATGTATCCAAATGGATAGAAGCTGTTGTTTTACGTCGATGTGATGCTCAAAGTGTTGCAAAAATTTTGAAAACAAACATATTTTATAGATTTGGGATGCCGAGAGTTATCATAACTGATGGGGGAAGTCATTTCAAAAATACCATAATAGATAAATCATTAAAGAAATATCATATAAATTATAGAATTGCTACTGCTTATCATCCTCAAACAAGTGGTTTGATTGAATTATCAAATAAAAAATTAAAAGAATTATGGAAAAATCTATGAAACATACAAAAATGGATTGGTCAATCAAACTTGACTATGCTTTGTGGGCTTATAGGACTGCATACAAAACTCCTATAGGAATGTCCCCAAATAGGCTAATATTTGGGAAAGCTTGTCACTTACCAGTTGAACTTGAGCATAAAGCATATTGGGTGATTAAAGAATTCAATTATAGTTCAAAAGATGCTAGTGGGAAAAGCTTATTGCAATTAAATGAACTTGAAGAGATAAGGAATGACTCGTACGATAGTGCTAAGATTTACAAATAAAAGATGAAGATGTGGCATGATCGAAGGATTCTTATTAAAAATTTTTATCCATGACAAGTATTGTTATATAATGCATGGTTAAGATTATTTTTAGGCGAACTTAAGTCCAGGTGGATGGGTCCATTTGTTGCGATAAAAGTTTATCCTTATGGAGCTGTGGATTTTAAAGATCCTAAAACTGAGAAAGTGTTTAAAGTGAATGGGCATAGACTAAAGCCTTATTTAGAAGGGGATCAACATAAATTTAATGATCGAATGATGTTCGGTCAACCAGAATAAGCACTGGTTACATCGGGCTAACGACGTTAAACCAAGCGCTTTATGGGAGACAACCCATAGTTATCAGTGTGTTTTGCTTTGAATGTTGTTTGTGTGAGATTAAGAAAATTTGAGGTAGTATTTTGGAGACTATTATGTGTTAGTATTGATTTTAAGACTTTATATAGTGTTCTAGACATGCTAAAATGAGAATTTGGATGTTAAGTTGACTGGAGCAATATTGAGCACTGGTTCTTAAGCGCCAATATTCGACGCTTAAGCGCAAGAGTTAAAAAGCATGTGCAAAATTTGGATTCTAGAAGGTTTAACTACTAATTGGTTGACTAAAACATGCCCAGGCAGTTTTAGGACGCGCCTAGGTGTTATTAGAGGGATTTATGCCATAAATAGAAGGGTTTTGTGAAGGAATTTCACCCAAGATCATTTTTAGCCCTAAAGTCTAAGAGAGAGAGAGACAGATTTTGAGAAGATGTCTTCACGGAATATGGATTTGAAGAAGAAGGAAGAGACCATGAGGAATAAATTCATCAGTCAAAGTGCACAAGAGATGTATAACAGTTTCTTAGTTGTTAGTATTGAAGGAATATAAAAAAAGTTCAACAAAATTGAGACTATCATGGCTTTACGGAAGAAAAAGTTAATTGAGATTCACGCACATCTAGAGCATATTGGAGGGCAGTTGATTCAACCATACTAGTTATATAAAGGAAGTAGATAAGGAGATGTATCTTAAACAAAAATGGAAAGAAGAGGATAGTATAAGAGCTCGTCACCACCATCCATTTTATCAACTTTATATTCTGATTGCCCAAGGAGATACTAATACAACAACAACAACAACAACAACAACAAAGCCTTAATCCCACTACGTGGGGTCGGCTACATGAATCCTTTTTCTCCATTGCGTCCTATTTAGTGTCATATATTCATTTAGCTCTAGTAAATTAAGATCATTTTAAATAAAATAAGCCCAAGTTTTCTTAGGTCTACCTCAACCTTTCTTAACACAAGTCAAATTTAAAACATCTACTCTCCTAAACGAATCATCTAATGGTCGACGTTTAATATGACCAAACCATCTAAGACGATGAAAGATTGAAATTTATTACAATAAATGAAGAATGGAATTAAGTTAAGTGTTAAAGTTTATTTGTTAGGAGTTGTTTTTTAATGTGTCAAGTGTTAAATACTATTTTCAAAGTTTATCTTAGTTTGTTTAGTGTTTGTATTTAGAAAGATTTTCTCATCCGAGACTATTTGGAGTGAGAACTAAGTGTTGCATGTACTTGTACTAGTTCGTAAATGAATGTATATGTTTTTTTTTTAAAAAATTTGAGTCATTTTTAGTCTCAAATTAAATTAGTTATATTGGAGAATTTTGAGAAAAAGGAGAGTTAAGGGAGAGTAAAATAGTCATTTAAGTGTTATGAGACCATTTAGGGGTGATATACTTAGGCTTATAGTGCATTTTACTTAAAGTTTAAAAATATTTAAAATTGTTCACTGGTGCCTAACCGCCACATTCTCGTGCTTAAGCACGATGAAAACCAAGAGGCAGGCGCCTAAGTGTCAAATATCTGTGTTTAAGCACTAGTTCACGAAAACCGGTTCGCAAATGGTTAAAAGTGAAAAATAACCTAAAAAATTGCCATTTTAACTCTCATTATCACCTTGAACCTCTCAAGTTCACAATTTTAAAGTCTAGGGCAAGCCATTTTGTGGAGATTTCTTGGTGTAATTGAGAAAAAATCGGTAGATTTGGTTTTCTTGAGTTAAGAGCTTCACTTCTATGTAAAAATTTTGGATTTTCACCATGTATTTTGAGTACATTTGGAAGAACCCAAAAATCACTATTCATGGTGAAAGATGAGGAAAAATTTATGGAAATTGTATAGAAAGTGTAGTTTATGCTTATAGGAGTTGACTTTAGTAGATTAGACTTGATTTTTGAAGTTATTGTGGAATTTTACAAAATTTGTAGAATGACACCAAGAATGAAGAGGAGCAAAGGAAAAAACCACTTTGATTCAAGCAAGTTTGTGAAGCAAGTTTGTGAGTTTGAAAGTGTGAGTTTGAAAGCTCAAGATAGGTACAATGATGGTCTGCAATAACGAAAACTTATTCAGGAGCAATGTTTCAAAAATCCAGGTGGATCCGTTGAAGATCTGATCGTTTGCTGACAATGGGAACGATTCTGTTGTTTTTCTGCTGTGGCTAATTAAGGAGTTCTATGCTATCCTACCCGAGGCTGAAGACAATCGAGTCATGGTTAGAGTAAAATTAGTACCTTGTTCACTCGAGGTAATCAATATGTTTTACCATTTACCACGTGATACTTTGTGTTTTTATTTGAACTATAGTCCTATTGAGACGGAGCTATATGAGATTATTTCCTATTTGATTGTTGGAAGAGGGCTCTGAAAAATTACGAATGAAAAAAAGAGACAATTTTTCTAACTTAAAGTTTAGTGCACCTTTGAAGTCATGAAACTATTTTATTTCAGCCCATCTATTACCAACAAATCATCTCAGCAAAGTTACTAAAGAGAGAGAAATGTTGAACTATTGTATTCAGGAATGCAAGCTCATCAACATTGTAGCTTTAATCTATCAGACTATCATCAGTTCTGCCATTGTTGTTACTACTGCAGGTTTGGGATTTGCTTCTCTAATCTTTTCTTTATGTGAGCAGTCTAGAGTAATATATAATAGTTGGGAGGAAGTACTATTGCCTCTAAAGACAATTACAAGTGTAATGTGAAGTCATATTTGAAGCATTCTATTTTTGGCTGGAGAGGAGGATTTTCAAGGAGTTATGGAATGACAACGTTTGCTGCTTCAACATCTAGACCATCTACCTCGTGAGTTTCTACTTCTAGAGGCGAGTCTACGGAAACTCAAAGTCAACTATTGCAGAGGATGATGGACAATATCAACTATACTGCAGATAAGGTAAGAAGTTTAGAAATTTTTGCAGATCATATTGAAGGGTATAATAGAAGAAAAATTGATTACGAAGAGAAATTTCATTCATCTCTGAAAAACCTCATTAGGGATAACGAAGGAGTGCAATTTCCTCTATATCCAAAATACACTGATTATGAGTCTATAAATATTTGGAATAACAGTGATTCTGAGAATGATGAGGAGGAGGACTGAGTTATTTATTTTTATGTTTGTAATATGTGTTGGACTATGTGGTTTGGACTTGCTACACTTGAATTTATGTACCTGTTTAGACCTTGTGATGTGTGAGACTTTTATTTTGTTTAATTGTATTGTGATGTTGTGTTTTTTTACTATTTTGTTTTAAATTGTAGGGTAGTAATTGTTGTTATGTCTTGATTATTGTGTTTTAGTTAGTTAGGATTGAACTTATTTTTATGTCTAGTGAAAAGTTAAAAATCTTGATAACTTTAATTTTAAATTTTAAACTTAAAAAACTGCTACCCTGTATTTTTCTTTTATCTTGTTAGTGTGTTTATTTTTATGTTGAGACTGGAAATCAAAGTTATTGTGCTAATTTCTTTTTATGTTTGTACCCACTACTTAGAAATTTATTGAATCTCTACATGTTGAATTGAAATGAAAATGATAGAAAATTGATCAAAAATTAGTTTTACTCTTGTTTTAGTTTTATACATGTATAATTAGGGTATAGAATATCCTGTAAGCATGTTATTTTAAATTTTCATTTATGCTTAAAAGTTTAAGTTGGGGGGGATGAAAAATATTTTCAAAACTTAAATTTTATTTGTTCTCAAATGTTCTACAAGTGAATTTGATTTGAAAAGAATAATGATCATGTATATGAAGTTATATTGGGGAGGTAAAATTTGATTATAGAAATAAGTAAGAAAATTTAGTTAAAATTTTGAGTAAAGAAAAAAAACTTTTAGTTAAAAATTTTTAGTGTAGAAAAAGCTAAATATAGTGTAACTATCTTTAGTAAGAAAAATTGTATTTTAAAAAAAATTAAAAATTTATACATTTATTTTTAATACTAAAATTTCTTTTATTAAAAATAATTTTCAAAACTATTATTATATTTATAAGTAAAAGATTTATATCATGACTTTGCTTTAAAAAAAGGAGAAGTTAAATTTAAAATCATTAAAGACCTATTCAGATGTAGTAATTCTTGCCTAAAAAAAAAGAAAAGAAAAGAAAAAAGAAAAAGAAAAAAAAGAAAAAGAAAAAGAGAAGAAGAAAAAAGTAAGGGAGGAATAAATTTGAACTTTTTAAAATATAAGACTTGAGAAACTCTTAAACTTAGGGATATAATATGATACATAAAATTGTTTTTAATAAAAATGTTTAAATTGAGATAATAAAAGGACTAAATTCTAAATTTGGAAAATCTACAATATTTTTGAATTAAATAGGAACTCATATTTTCATATTTCTTAACATTAAAAATTTCTAAACTTTATGTTTGTCTTATTTACTAAATATTTTTTCTAAACTAGACTACTATATTTCTAAATCTAAATTTTAGTAACTCCTAAAGAAACTCCTATACATATCATACTTATTTAGTTTTTAAAGATTGAAGTGTCACTTGAGGACAAGTTTGAGGGATTTCGAAACACCTAAAATATATAGTATTTTTAGACACATTTTTTATACCTATTTTTTGAGATAATGCGTTTTAATGGAAGTTATTTGTGTGTTTTTCTTTCAGGTACAAGTAAAAAGGTGAAAAATGCTAAAATGAGTGAAAAAGGATCAAATTTGGAGCAAAAAATATGAAAATGGTGCAAAAGTGTTTTGGCGCCTAAGCGCCAGATCCGACACTTAAGCACAGGTTAAACAGAGAACGACGTGCCTAAGCGCCAGAGGCCCTGAGCTTAAGCGCTAGAGGCAGTTATGTGACGGTTTACTTCAATTTGCCAAAATTTGAAGGGACATTTGAGGCACCTATTGCCTAAAGAGGGTGGTTTTGTCAACTAGAAACAAAAATATGGTTAGAAGACTTATGAAAGGAGGCATTCATTGGAAAATACATCAAATTGGGACACATTTTTAAGACCTATCAGGACACCTCTTGGAGATTTATAAAAGAAGGAAGTTGAGACTTTTTGTAGTGTGCTTGAAAGTTCTTGAAAGTCCAAGAAAGAGAGAGTTTTGAGAAGAGTTAGAGATAGTTTTGGAGAGGTTTTCAGGCATCACAAATTTACTATATCCTTGTTGTTTTTCAGTTTTATTTAGAGAGTCAAGAGTGTTGTAAAAGAGAAGAGATTTAATGGAACTTCAAGAGTTTGGTGGAGGATTTGACATAAGTTTTTATCTTCTTTTTTATACTACTTTTGGTTTAAATTAAAACTTGCCGAGACTTTATTTTGGTTTGACAATGATTTCTACTTTTAAACTAAAGTGTGGTTTTATTTTCTCCTTCAATTCTGAGTAGTTTTCTTTATCTTTCTCGTTAAAATGATAAGTAATTAAAGTGTTGGATGGAAGTTGTGGAGTGTATTGGTCTTTAATGTTGGAAGTTGGAAGAAGTTGTGATGAGTTGTGATGATTTCAATCCATGCACTTCACTTATTTGTTGATTTGGCCTATCCAGATGTTAAAATTTGTTGTGAGAACATGTAAGGACCAGGCTGGTATTATTTTAGTCAACAAAGTCTACAATTGGAAAAAATCACATGAGGTTGTATGAATGAGAATGTAATTCATGTGATTTAGTGCAAATAAATGTGGAAATAATCTTTGATGGGTGTAGAGTTAGAGGAATTTAAAGTGAGAGGGTAAAGCCCCCAACTTGGTTTATTATTTTAGGTTCTGATACGAAATGTTAGCCCTTAGGTGGAGGGAATTGAGGGAACTCTAGAGTGAGAGCTAGTATCTTTCCTGCTTAGCCGGTCTTTAGAACTATTCAAACTTTATATTAGCCATTGTTCTTTATAGCATCTCAAGCAAGGGTATTGAATATTATTACTCTTATTTGACACAACACAATTTGAATACTTCCACAACAGAAATCCTATACTTATTACTGACACATGATAAGGAGAAATATATTTTCATATTAAGTGCTTTTCTCTTACATAAACTAAAGTTATCTTGAGAAATGTTATTGTTTTGTAAAAATATTAAAAATACCAAAAATAATTGAATCTTACCTACTATAAAAATATCTATAGTTTAATTAATTTCCTTTTTAAAAATAGAGGTTTAGTTGATAAATAATGAGTATTGCTTATTTTCCCTATAAGTTCGATATTCAGGTCTTAATAAAAAAAGTCCTATATTACTTGATAACGATACGTATACTTGCGTAGTATTATATATATATATATAAATTAAAAGTTAAATTCTTATTTTTTCCGGGATCAAGTTTTTTGTTATGTTGCAAAGTAAGGAAACATAAGCAAAAAATATCATGGAAGACATTGTTATACTATTGCATATAAGCAGTAACGGGATCAAGCCCCCACCTTTTCTAATGTCTTACACTTATTCCTGTTCCTCTATGTGTGATTACGAGTTTTCTTTTACTTACTGATGTTTTGTGATGACCTATTTTTTGACTTTTTCCATGTTGGATGCTCTTATTTTCTTTCTTGCAATTCATTTAAATTTATTGTAATTATATACTATGCTTTGTGATGCTAAAAATGTTGTTGTGGCAGAGACCCAGTATGCATTTATATTTTATGCAATGTAATTTTACTTATTTACTTTACAACATTTTTCTTAATTATATTTATTTATTTTACCTACAAAACAAAACCATTTTCAAAATCAAAACAACAAAAAGAGAAGCATAATACGCTTTTTTGCATTTACGAGAGTCCTTCGGATGAGGTAACCTACGGTTGCTAATGAGATCTCCCTTGCTTAAATGAGCTTAGCATCTTGTTTAGACTAAGTAATATCAAAATAAAATAGTGGTAATAGAATGATAGAATCGTGGGATCCTCATTAGTGTTGCTTTAATCAAATTTAACTTCCCTTAAATAAGATATTTGTGCAAAACTTGTCGCTTAAATGGTAAAACCATTTGAACCTTAAACCTGGAGTTGTCACCTCGATGAGGAGCTTGTAGAAAGTTGAAGCGAACAGTTGACATCATTCTACAATCTTTTCTTAGAATCAAATAACAAGCGATAAGATTTTATGGTTTTTTGCCTAATGCGACATAAATCCTCATCTTGATCTTTAGGCTTTTGCACATCCATGTTATGCCACTTAAGCCCTAACACTTCTTAGCATTTTGAGGTTGTCATTTATTACGACATAAATCCTCATATCTCTTAGGTTATTTGCATGATTGCATCATGCAAATGCAAGCCCTAATTAATAAAATTAACAGGAAGAAACATCTAATAATATTTCTATGAAATTGAAGCCAAACCGTAGGATTGTTTGGGAAGTAACCGAGGTTCTCCTCAGGATCCGTTTCATCCCGTAGTTTTCTCTCTTTAGATTTCATAATAAATGTTCCAAACTTTAATTTTTCCCATTTTATACTCCTTTTTCCAACCTTGAAAGGCCTAAACATTGTAATTTTTGAAGATAATATTTTCTGATCTAAATGAAAAGTTTTCATAGGTGATTTTGTTTGTCTAAAATGTAATTAAAGGGGCTTGCCCTTATAGAAAACTTTAGAACCCAACTAAATATAAACCCTGTCTAATCTTATATATTAGATAGGAAAATTTTTCAGTCAACATAAATGGTTTCACAAACTAAAATGGATGTAAAAAATGCTTTAGTTTATTTAATCAAGCCTCATTAATAAGTGATGTGTATTTTGATTGGTATTAATGTGTTACTTAGGGCGTTGTGCTTGTTTATTTAAACTATTGTCTATATAAGGTCGGTTCATTCTCGTATTTTCAAAAAATAAATTATTACTTTCCAAAACTATATATATATGTATATACATATATATAAATGCGATGGGGACTAGTTTCCCTCTCTATTACGATCATAAAGTCTCTTGTTCATACATCAGTAATGTGTCTATGTTCCTCATGGACCAGATTACCCTTCATCCATTGCATACTTTACCCTTTTCTCCGTTGGGTAAGTACGATCAACTCTTTTGGATTCCAAGACCTTTTGTTTAACAATCTTTAAATAGAGAGGTCTAGGAGTCTTTTGGGACATTTCTTTTTGTGTGGGTTTGGACCCCTGATAGGTGTGTTGGTGCACTAGTTTCACTAGGTGAAGTGCACTGGGAAGTTGGTCCCACACTGGGTACTAAACTTCACCCTCTTTCCTCGTATCAATAAGGTCTTTATGTCTCTTAACCCTTATTTAATTCTTGAAATCTAATTAAACCCTTTAACATTGAAATCATAAATTAATAATAAATTTGAAAAATAAAAAGGAAGCAAAAATGAAAAAAAGAAAGATGTTCCCAGTTCACAGAGCAACCTTCGTTGATTTTTAGTGTTTGCACTAAAATTACGAGTCATTGGTTGAAACTAACACTCAGAACTTTCAATTTGAAGCTACTATTACGGCATCCCTAACTTTGACCTTTTCCTGCAACCGACTTACCGGCCAAGACGCCTACAACATTTCTCTCATGATCATGTTTGGATCCAGATTTGATGAGTTTGAGGTCGCACTCGACAAAGCCTTAATCGACGTCATGAAAATTACTACCCTAGTACCCGTCAAGTTTAATATTACTATTGAAATATTTGCCACACCTATGTCGAGCAGAGTCGTTACACCTACCGCCACTAAGTTTACTGTCATCGTGCCCACAACGTTGTCTACCAAGGGAAAAGAAGTATTGATTGCCAAAAGTTCAGTTGATGCATTCCTTGTCTTATTGTTTATGCTTGAGATTGGTTCCTGCTTCAGAGTTGCACCATTGACTAAGTCCCAGAAAATAAATTGTAACTATAAGGCTCAAAAGGCCTCCAAGGCCAAGGTTACAAAATTAGCCCTTATTGATGAAATTCCTCAACAAGAGGAAACCAGAGTACTTGAGACCTCTCTTCTCCTCTGAGGGAGTAGGTTTCACCCTTTGACAGATACTATTGGAGACAAAAGTCTCCACATGATTGTTGCTGCCCTTCCGCCACCTCATGGTCATGGTGAAGAGAGAGAGAAGCCCACCCCTATCACCGGAGTCCGTACTATATTTGAGAGACTTGCTGCTAAAAGAGGGATGTTCTATCACAAAATACTTAAGCAAGTAGGTTGCGCATTATCACCTTGGATGAAGAACTAAATCTTGAAGAAAGTCAGACCCGTCTGTTAGTTACAAAAATCAACAGAAGTGCCCTGTGCTAATATTCAATTCCAGCTTGGAAGCCTTGTTGACACCGTTGACACCATCTTGGATGGCACCACCATTGACCTGAGGCCCATAGTAAATAGACCAGTCAAGTCACGTCTCGGTCCTAGACTACCATCTATAGTTGTTTATGAGGATTTTCTGAATAAAGGAAACATGAAGAGAGCTACTATTGATGTACTTGGTATGCAACTTGGGAAACATGCTTCTCTTAAACACACCAATGCCTCCACCAAAACACTTTGTCTTAAAACATCAAAATCAATGAAGAAAGTGTGGGTACCCAAGGGTGCTGCACCAGTATGTTGTGATGAGCCCATGGGGCAATTCCTTAGATTGAAGCATAGGTTTGATGTGTTAGATGTTATGACCTCCGTTTCTACAGACTCCGTTCCAAAGCGAGATGAAGTTCAAGGATGACCCATAGATCTTAAGTTGATTTAAAAGAAAGCAATTGATGATAAGGTAGAAAAGATCAGAGCCAAGATCGTAGAGCTGGCAAAAGACTAGGAAATGGGTGTAGATGATGAAAATTTTGATTTTACAGACTTTCTTAATGAAAGGATTAGGAATATTAATGTTGTTGAGACCAGGGTCACTCTACGTGTGATGCTCCACTTTTTGGAGAGGAGAACACTACAGATGACCTACAAAAGGCCATTTACCTGAGACATAAATAGATCAACCGAATGGATAAAATGATGGAGGAGATGGCTGATACATCTAAAATATATAACATTTATGTACATATTTTTATACCTAATTTTGAGGATATTGCACTTTAATGGAAGACTTTTGTGTGTTTTTCCTTCAGTTACAATCAAATGGATGAAAAAAATGTGAAAGGACTGAAAAAGGATCTAATTTAGAGCGAAAATGAAGAAGGTGTGCAAATGAACTTTAGCGTTTAAGCACCCAAGACTGACATTTAAGTGCTAGGAAAACTAAGAGGGCCACGTCTAAGAGCCACATACCTCACGCTTAAGTGCCAGAGGTAGTTACTTAATGATTCAATGAATTTGAACAAATTTTTGAAGGGGTGTTTAAAATAATTCTTGTTGAAAACATGGGTGATGGTTAATGGACACAAAAATACATTCAAATGGATTTTAAAAGGAGGGAACTCTTGGAAGATTCATTGAATGTGGACATATTTTGAAGAGACACCAAAGCAAATTTTGGAAAATTATAAAAAGACTTGGATTGAATGAAAAGCCTCCCCCCCACCAGCTTTAGATGCCACCGCCGCTCCTTCCCTTTGAGACTTCTTTAGATTAATTAGGGTATCTTTAGAGAGAATAAGGAGAGGAGTTGTAGTGTGTGAGTAAAGTGCATTGTAAGGGAGATGAAGAGAAGGGATTCAAAAAAACTTCAAGAGTTTGGTGGAAAGGAATTTGAGATAAGTATTTATCTTTGTGACAACATTTGGTTTTAATTTAGTCTTCTTGTGTATTTACATGATTTCAACTTCTAAACTTAAGTGTTGTTGTGCTTTGTCCATGAATGTTGAGTAGTTTTCTTTATCTTTTTTCTTAAAATGATAAGTAATTAAGTGTTGGATGGAAGTTGTGTGAAGTATTAATCTTTAATGTTGGAATAAGTTGTTAGGATTTTAAACATTAGACTTCATTTACTTCTTAATTTGGCCAATTAAGATGTTAATATATATTATGAGAACATGTAAGATCCGAGAGGGTATTGTCTCGATCATTTAATGGTAACAATAACATGAGATTGTATGAATGAGAATATAATTCATATGGTTAAGTGCAAAAAATAGGGAAATAAACTTTGAAGGGTGTAGAGTTAGAAGACTTTAGAGTGACAGACTAAAGCCCCCACTAAAGCCCGACAGACTAAAGCCCCCAATTCAGTTTTTTGTTTTAGTTTTTGATACAAGATGTTAGCCCTTGGGTAGAGGGAGAAGAGGGAACTCTAGTGTGAGAGCTAGTATCTTCCCTACCTAGCACGTCTTCAAGACTATTGAAACTTTAAATTAGTCAGTATTCTTTATATTATCTCCAGTAAGGGTATAAAATAATATTTCTCCTATTTGACACAACACAATTTGAATACTTCTACAACAAAATTCTCATACTTATTACTAAATTTCTATACTTGTTACTGATTCATGACATACTTATTACTAATTCATGATAAGGAAAATATATTTTATTTATATTATCTTCATCTTACAAATATATAATCAAATTTATTTTAAATGTCCATCAATTTGGTGCCAATTTCCCTTAATTTCAATTCTAAACACAAATTAACCTTTCATATAACTAATCTAGACCAAATACAAGCCTAGTTGGCCCATGCTTTGAGCTCAATCTTGATCTAAGTCAAACCCCAAATTTTGGCCCTATGACTTAATCCCACAAACTTGAACCACATAGCCTACTTAATTTTCCCCAATTTGGTTCCTAAATCTTTTATAACACTCCTACACACCAAACATGACCTTAATTTGGCCTTGTTAAAGCCTCAATTTCATTTAATTTCAACCCAAGTCCAAAAATCCCCAAATTTGCCCCAAAGTCTCAATTGTACTCAATTTTGATCCAAGTCCAAAAATCCCCAAATTTTCCCCAAATTGTTTGTCCCCAAATTCCACCAAATGGAATACCCTAACGCACCAATTTATGTTGAAAACTCTTCATGAAATTCCTATGGACCATTTCCAACCGTTAATTTGGACTTAGCTCAACCTTAGTCCAAGCTAGACCCAAGTCTAGTCCAACATGCCCAAATTGATCAAAATCCCAAGATCCTTCAAATTGAGCTTCCAATTGGACTCAAAATCATTTCAATACTTCATTAAAAATCTTCATGACCATCATCCATACATTGTTGATCAATCAATTAGGCTTAAAGTCATGGCTAGCCGAACCCTAACCGAAATTGGACCCATGCACCAAAATTAACTTAGCCATCTCAAAGCCACCAAATTGATGACTCCACGACCACTAAGTACACTCTATTGACCAGGCTAAACCCCCTTGGACCATCCATGGTGAGCTATGGACCATTGGATCCCTAAATTAAGGGATTTATGCCCATTTATGGGCCTTAACCAAAAATCTCCCCCATCATCACATGCAATTAACCGTCCCACTGGCTCACCTGGCCTCTTGGCCACCTCGCCTGGCCCTGTTGGCCGGCTTAGTGGTCGAAAAACACCAAAACAAGGAGACCTAAGCCAAAATTCAAATCCAAACTCACCCATATGTGCTGACCAATTCCAATTGGATTTAGTACTTCCAAACCCTCCATCTAAGCACCATTTTGCACCCCTCAATTGGTCATGACATCCACCCTAGGCGCTAAAATTAAACCTCATGTCCATTGCCAAAAAAAGAGGAGCTAAAATTTTCTTAAGGAAGCTTTGCCAAATTTCACTTAGAGACTCCTTAAGACCTCCTCAGTTCAAGCCCACCATTTTCCCCCACTGGTCCCCACTGTGGAAGCTCAATTTTGAGCTCAGATTTCTACCAAAACCATGATAGAACTCTCCATAACTCCACAACTCACCAAACTCTAATTACTTGTGCACACACCATCCCCACAATGAGAGAGGTTGATTCCCCATAGAAGCTCCCTCTTAAATAGCCTCTAACCTAACTCTAGACCAACACTTGAAAACCCCCTTGTTCAAATTCATATCTAAACCATTCACCAAGGCTTGGGACTTCATCCGGAGGTTCATTGGGACAGACAAACCTACACAACCATCTAATTGAGGCCTCCCCTCTCAAACAAAGGTATTGAACCCTAACCCTAATCTGTGCTTATTTTTACTCTCCATATGTATTTACTGTATTTCATACCGTGTAATCCATATATATAGGTTCTTCTTGAGTAGATGAAGGTTTAAAAATAAATCCCATGTGACTTGGTTGACTCTAGGCTAAGATCTTAAGGTTTTTGTGTGAACGGCTCACGGGTTAGGCCACTTGGGGACGATAACAGAGAGTCGTCCAATTGCGCGTGTATTCAACGAACGGAGGAGATCAATCCAGTTAGATCCATGGTGCATAAAGCACGGTTTGAGTGGAGGGTACTAGGCTGGCGGTGTCAAATGGTGGAACGATACGTGGAGCCTTCGAAGCAGACTAGGATGAGTTGGCGCCGCATGGATAAGTAGAAAAATATTGAAATTTTGAATTATTTTAAACGCCTAAACTTTGAAAATCCATATCTTTCTCTAGAAAAATCATAAAAATAAAAGAAAAGTACCCTCTTGCTTAGTTAACAGAGGAGAATAATGTGGATAACAGAGGAGAATAATGTAACAGAGGAGAATAATGTGGACTAAAAATAAAAACTATTTTTCAAATATATGATTTTAAATAAATTAAATACCCTCTATGGTATTTTAACTCTCCATGATTAAGGAGTGCTCACCATGGCTTGAGCTTTTTAAGGTTTATTCCACATCACAAAGGGATGTTCTCTGATTTTTCCAAGGTCAGAGGGCATCTCTATGCTTCTAAATTTAATTTTCAAGCTCAGGTGACAATTTTGGCTTATTTTAATTATATAAATTAAAACATCACTCGAAAATTTATGAGAACAATTTTAGTAGGTTTTCTATAGTCATAAAAATTTAGGAAAAATATTGTGATGCTTTGAATATTTTTATGAATTTCTATATTTAGTTAAATGTGAATACATTGTATTAATTTGTGTAAATTAAACACATATATAAAATTAATAAAGTTAACTCCACATTATTCATAAAAATCATATCTACCCACTGTAAAAATTTGAAAATTATTTGGCTTAGTTTAAGCACTAAAGTGAATTTTTTTAAGAAAGCTTGTCTTTTTGTACAAAAATAATTTTAATAAATTAAATACACTTAGAAAAATTATGAAAAGTGGTTTTCTGATTTCCTTGTGATCAGAGGTACTTAGGAAAAGTAAAATTTTTTTTGGTAAATTAATTGATTTTGAGCCTCATTTTGAATTTAAAATATTTAAGAATAAATATAAATTCTAAATATACAAAAATACTTCAAAATGTTCTTAACTATTCCTTGATCACTTGGGACTCAAAAAAATATTTTTCCTAATTTTCTTAAGTTAAAAGTAAATTTTTTAAAAGTTTAAAACTGAATTTTATTTATTTTCTCACTAAAATAATTATAATAAATAAATTAAAAATCAAAAAAATATAAAATTTGATTCTTTGAGTTTCTTGAACTCAGAGAAGTCTAATAAAAATATTAAAATAAATTTTGTAATTAAAACACTA
Source organism: Phalaenopsis equestris (assembly GCF_001263595.1). Lineage (NCBI taxonomy): Eukaryota > Viridiplantae > Streptophyta > Magnoliopsida > Asparagales > Orchidaceae > Phalaenopsis > Phalaenopsis equestris. The sequence goes on from NW_018221809.1 coordinate 157,321, forward strand.
TTTTCTATTTAAAATAAATTATGAAAATTGATCTAAACTAAAATAATAATAATAAAAATTTAATTAAAAAAATCATCAAACTTTACCTAAATATATCTCTGAGCTAAGAAATCCTATGATAATTTTCTCCTAAATCAAAACTTTATTTTTGGAAGTTAAATAAATCACCTTTTGAAAATCTTATTTTCTGGATTTAAAAAATTATCTAAGTTAAATTAAAGTTTAAAAGGTGTACACGTCCTCCTCTAATATCCTAATTACCGCATGGATATGATACTCTAAGCCCTCAAAATCATTTGAGTTGTGTTAAATGAGTCATGAGGTGAAGTACCCCAAGAGCAAAGTGGTAACTTTAGACTTTGGTGTCTTAATCAAAATTTAAGATTATCAAAGAGAAAATGGGTAATTTTGATCTTAATAAACATGTTTGGATGATTGAGATACAATGGGGCTAAAAGGTAGAAACCCATTCAACACCCTTGCACAACATCGACTAAAAGCATAATTCTTCTAATCTTCATGACTTGGAAGTCAATTAAAGATTAAATGATTCTTAAGTGATGGGCTTAAGCCAAAAAAATGATGATTTACTTTTCTTAAGCCCAAAGTTGAGGACGATGTGATCATTTAATAAGTACATATGACACTTAAATCAAAACTTTAAAAACCACAATTTCACTCATTATGATTGTTAAAGGCTTGGTAGTGACATAGGTTCGATGTCTAAGCTCAAGTTGATTAGATTTAGAAAATGATATGATTGGTGATTAACATCTTTAAGCACTACAAGCCTGACTTCAACTCCAGGCACCACAATCTTAAATAACCTAAACTTGCCTTAGGGGCACCCATTCACATAACTCTTAAGTGAAACATCAATTGATTAATCAAGTATTCTATCCTTGGGATAATTCAATTGTTATGCTTTAATGAGCAATGGGGTAGCCACACTCTAAGGCTCAAGTGATTATTGGAACATTATGATAGATCAAAATGAACTCGGGATATTTCAAGGGATATTTAAAATGATCTTGGGCCACACCTTGAACATTTTGAAATCTATTGGATATTCTGAAGGGCAAATTAGACTTTTCATATTTTGTTCTAAAATTATCCACTAGGATCTTCCAAGATTCAACAAAATCATAACTTGGGGTTTGGTAGCTAAACCTGCATATACTCTTACAACTTAAACCTTCTTGCAATACTTAGAAGTACTAAGCTTTCAGGTGGTGGAGTGAGAAGACTTGATAAGAACACTTTTAAATTAATGCATTTACCTTCTTGTACTTCTTATTTCAAACTTGCATGTTAAACAACGGTGTCACTCTATATGAGAACCTAAAATAGCCACAAAACCAAAACCCAAACTAAAATCCACCAAGATAAAAATCACCTCCACAATAAGCAAAATATAAGACAACTGAAAATTTAATCACAAACATCACGAATCCTCAATTATAACTAAATTAAGACGTCTCTATTGGGTGATCAGGAATCCCTCGGAGGAGGTAACCTACAGTTTCTAATGAGACTTTCCACATTCTAAATGAAAGTAGGATTTCATTAAGTTGAGTTTAGTAAATTCATTTGGACTAAGTGAATCTGATAGAAAATAGTGGTACCAAAATAAGAGAACTGTATGATCCTAACTGGTGTCGCTCTAATCAACTTCATCATGCCCCCATAACATTTAAATAACTTTAATAATAGAGACATTTGATTTGACATCATAACCTGACACACTAGAAAACTTAAACTCGTCACAGTAAGGAGCTTGGAGCTAGCATGGTGGGCAGCACGACCATCTTCAACAGCAAAACATGTTTACATCAACTAAATCAATTTCCTTCCTTATAATTAAACAACCAAGCCATAGGACTTTGAGGTATGAGGTCGTTCACTTAGTGCATCATAAATGCTCAACCTTTTCTTTAGGCCTTTGTATAGCTCTATTATACAATATAAGCCCTAACTCGTCCGAGGATTTTGAGTTTGTCATTTGTCATGACCTAAACCCTTACATCTTCCAAGCTATTCATGTGATCGTTTCACATGAATGTAAGCCCTAAATAAATAAAATTTACAAGATGAAAAATTTTAAGAATTTCTCCTCTAAACTGAAGCCAAACATTAGGATAGCTTGGGAAGTCACCGAGGATCTCCTTCGGATCTGTGACATCCTAAATCTATGACATCCCTTATGACATCCCTTAGTTCTTCCTCCTTTGAACTCTATAACAAAATATTCCAAATTTGAATAATTTCCCTTTCACACAACTTTGTCTGATCTCGTTGAAGAGTCTTATCTTTTTGACCTCTTTGAAGATAATATTTCGTGATTTTTATCGAGAGTTTTCTTAAGTGACTTCAATCATTTAAGATGTAATTAACTATAGGAACTTGCCCATATAAGAAGCTTTTCTGAACATAGCTTAATATAAACCCTATTTAATTTTTCATATTTAATAGGGGAATTTATTGGCAAATAAAGTGGTTTCGCAAACCAAACAAATGTCATATATTTCTTAGTTTATTTGATTGAGTCTCATCCTCAAGTCTTGTGTTTATCTTTGGGGATAGATACAAGGTTTGAGGTACAGTGCTCTTTCATTTAAACTATGAAAAATATGGGATCAATTTGATTTCATATTTTTCTAAACTATAAATATGTGTAAATTAAATGTCCTTCCAAAGCAGGCGATGGGATTTCGATTTCGGCGACCGACAGCTTCCAACGGGCAACTTTACAAGCAAAAATAGTGTCGACATTCCTAGAAGTCATCACAGACTGGCCAGTCTCAGCAGCAGCATACTCAAAAGTACAACCAGTCTGGCCAACAGTCATTTCAAAGGAGACCGTACAGAATAATAGTCAGGCAATGTCCGTCATTTGTAGATCGGTTGAACAATGTGTACTACTTCAAGGATGAAGTCATGCTAAAGTTGCTCAGAAATTTAATTAAGAAGTTTGAGTTTAGGTTGCCAGAGCCGAAGAAACTAGATGAGGCTGATAAGAAGAATCATCCCAATTATTTTTCATACCATAGACTCCTTGGGCCCACCATTAAGAGTTGTTTCAGCTTCAAAGATTGGCTTGAGAAGAATCTCAAAGAGGGACATATAACGATCCTGAAAGAATATTTAAAAGAACTTGAAAGAGATTCTGTAAATATGATTTCAGCCTAGCCAATCACTCAAGATATATCCATATTCAGATGAAAGTGGTTGGAGCACAGTCTGGAGTCAATCGTCCAAAAATATACTAGACCAGATTCATACCACATCAACACAAGCCTTCGCTCAGAGTCTGCAGCTCGCCAAATCGAAGATAAAGATTAAACCCAAAAATTTGCAATAGACAAAGAAAAAAAAGGTTGTGATTATGTATAGGATGAAGATCGATAACATGAGGGGTGGGATAGGGGCTGCCTTTGTTACATTGGTTGTTTTTGATTTGGTGGAGAAGTTCCTAGAACCACTGACTGTGTATGAATATCATTTTGCCCCTTTGGGGTCTTTTGAATGTATGAATTGCAATTTCAGCTACATTTTAAAAGTCTCTAGTGATAACATAACTGACCACAACCAATCTAACCTCAATTTTGATTCCTAAAATGATCCTGAAATCATATTTAAGTTCGATGAACATGGTAACAGGAACAAAAATATCAACTACACTGGTTACGATAGCTGTGGGAGTCAGGAGCCAGTCCTCGAGTGCCAAGGAACACCGATAGCATTCAACTTGGACTTTTCATATTCAGATGCAAAACTAGAAGAGTTGAATATGACAAAAAAAGAAGAAGAGATCACAACAATTAATTTTGAGGAGTGGGAAGGTGTTACCACTAAGAACAGCTCCAATAGAAAAAAGAAAACAAATAGTCACAAAAAGAGCCACCTCCACCTCTGCTAGTGGATGAGACACATAATCAAGTGAAAATTGAAGGCTTCTACAAAGTGGACTATGACATACTAGCTCATCTTAGGAGTTTGTCTACCAAACTAAGCATCTACAATGTTTTGATCCTGTCAAAGGTGGATGAGGCAATCTTTGGTTAAGGCCTTACTTGACCTAGAAATTTGCTTAGCTCAGTTGTCCAACGCATCTTTGGATGAAGTTTGTTCATTAAAGGAACAATTTGGAGTAACCTTTACTAATGAAAACTTGTTGCTTGGTACTACCGATCACAACCGACCGCTGTACATTTCTGTCAACATCGACAGATTTATGCTTTTTAGATTTTTGATAGATCTGGGTACGTCACTCAATTTAATAAGTCTATGGACGTTAGCATATTTGGACGTTGACACTTGGAAACTTAACACCAATAAGATGATGTTAAGAGGATTTAATCAAAAAATAAAAAGAGCTCTTAGATCGATTACGCTACTCATGAAAGTTGGAGAGCTAGTAAAAACTGCTAAGTTTCATATCGATTATGCTCCTCCGATGAAGACTACCTTTTCCCGTGAACTTGTGCCAAATAAGATTAGAGATTTAAAAGAATCACAAGAGTAGGACCATTCAACTCCACTTTGACGATCTTCCACCACTCCTTTGCAATGAGTTGTTGGAGGTTCTTTTAGCCCACATATCCGAGATCAACGCCGGGGATGAAAGTGAGGAAGAAATAACATGATTTTTGAACTTACATGGCCGACCATCAGCATCAACATGTAAGAAAGCTCTGAAAATAATAAGTTTAATGAAGAAACACTGATGATAAATGAGAAGAAGCTTCAGTTTGAGATTTTCTTGGAGGATGTGGAGAAAAATGAATATGGGTCGATGTATGATCGGATCAAACACTACGTACAAGCCATGACCCTAACTCTGATTCACTCCCATAAAGACAAGAGACTAGAGGCCAAGAAAGTTCCTGGTGTTGGTTTGAGGCCAATTAAGTTTTATCGTGTGCCTCCTTCCCTTAATTCAAAAACTCATGTAAATTTGGAAGAGGATGATTTTAATGAATTAATGTAATTATCTTTTAGTTACTTTTTCTTTGTGTATACAAAAATTAGTTCAACAGGGTTATGTTCCGAAACAAATGCCAAAAGATAAACTACAACTCCTTGAAAAGTTATGGAATGTTAAAGGTCAAACTCATAGGTCTAAAGAGGGTCTTGGAATTGGTACGATGGGACCTGTCGATGATTCAAAATTTCACATGGTTGTTACAAGCAAAATAGAAGAGGATTGCCTTGACGTAGAGGATTATTTTGAAGATTGACCAGAGTTTCACATTTTTGTTACAACGCAATTTTAGATGACACTCCACCAGAGTTTGAAGAAGAAATTAAGTCAACAGTTGACAAATTAAAGGAAGTTAACCTTAGGAATTAGGAACAGCTCCGACCTACCTTCATAAGTTCTCTACTCAGTGAGGAAAAGTCTATAAATTTGATCAAGCTACTATAAGAAATCAAGGATTGCTTCACTTAGAGCTATCGTAAAAAGCCTGGATTATCTTTGGAAGTTGCAGTTGACAAGCTTGGAGTGGAATAAAGTAAAATCTCAGTGAAGCAAGCTATCAGATGAATGCTCCTCGAAATAGAACAACAAGTCATTATCAAGACAAAGAAATTAATAGATGCTAACTTTGTGCGAGAAGAATAGTACCCCACGTGGTCAGCCAACATTGTTCAATTAAGAAGAAGAACAGATAGATTCGGGTATGTGTCAACTTCGGAGAATTATACAAAGCGTGTCCAAAGGATGAGTTCTCGCTACCGATACAAGCTTTGATGGTAGATATTGCATCGACACATGTGATTTTCTCCTTATATGGATGGATCATCAAGGTACAATCAGATTAAGATGGCTCGAAATGATGCAACACATAGAACCTTCAGAATGTCGATTAGAATCTTTTGCTACATAGTGATGTCGTTTGGGTTGAAGAATACTAGAGCAACATACCAATGAGTTATGAAGAAGTTCTTTCATGACCTCATCCACAACTAGGTGGAGTGCTATGTAGATATCATAGTCAACAAAAGCAAGAAATGAATAGACCACCTGTATGATTTGAGGATCGTATTCAAACAATCACAACAATATAACCTTAAGATGAATCCCTTAAAGTGCGCCTTCGGCGTTTCCTTTGAGAAATTTTTAGGATTTATTTCTCATCATCGGGGAATCAAGATTGACCCAGATAAGATTAAAGATATCTTAGAAAGGCCACGTCCCAAAAACTTGAAACAGTTACGATCCTTTCAAGGTAAATTCATGTACCATAAAATCTTTATTTCTAATTTATCAAGTGGGTGTCAACCCTTTTTGGCATTAATTAGAAAGGACGCCAAATTTGTTTAGAAAGAGAAATACCAATAGGCCTTTGTGGATACTAAGAAATAATTAATGACACCTTCTATTTTGGCAGCCCCTACCTCATGAAAACATTTGATACTTCATACTGTGACCTTAGAAGACTCTCTCGGAGCCCTATTAGTTCAGATCAATGATGAGGGTAAGGAAAATGCACTCTACTACTTGAGTAAATTTTTAATATCGATAGAAGTAAAGTATCCTCCTTTTGAGAAGCATTATCTGGCTTTAATTTTCTCCTCCCAGAATCTCAGACATTACATGCTTTCTCTTAAGGTCACTCTTATTTCGAAAGTTAATCCATTACAATGTTTGATGACCCTACCAACATTATCCAGATGTTTAGCAAGGTGGTCGATGATTTTATTACAATTTGATATAACCTTTGTACTCCTTCACTCTATCAAAAGACATATTTTAGCAAACTTTCTTGCGGCACACCTACTACCTACAAGGTCCCCTCTCAATGAAGATATAGTAGACAAGTTGATATTACTAGTAGAACCATGCAGTGTCATACATTGGAAAATGTATTTTGATGGAGCTTCGTCATACATAAGAGATAAATGATTACAAACAGTCATACCAGGGAAATTAAGGATTGATCTAATTTTTGTTACACCAGATTTTGAAATGTTGAGACTTTCTTACCACGTGATAGAGCCGTACACGAATGATCGCACTGGAATTTGTGTGAAATAATAATAATGATGCAATGTAACCCAAAATATAATATAAATTTAATGAAAATAATTCATCTTTAAAAGACACTTTTAAAATCCCAATTCTCTTTTACATATAATGCAAGTATACGTATCGTTCAAGTAATATAGGACTCTAATGGAGTCCTAGATATCAATCCCACAGGGAAGCTAGAAAAATATATAAGCTAGCTAATTATATTCTATTATAAAATTAAAATAAAATTAAAAATAAAGTAAATTGTGAAGTCTGAAATTAAACTACTTAAGTGAAATGCTTCTAAATATGCAGATGTATGACTATAACAAGTAAATTAAACTAAATGCTAAACTTTCAAATATAAATTGCTGAAATAAAATAAAGGTTTTTGTGGACGAAAAGTTCAAGTATGAGAAAGTTTAAGTATTAGAAAACATCCTTCTCCTTTACAATGAAAATATGGCTTGTGAAGAAATTAAAATCATTTGAAAAATGTATTTTAAAATTATTTTGTGTCAAATAGGAGCAATCATATTCTCTACCCTTTTTCGAGTGTTATAATGAACATTAACTAATCCATAGTTTTTTCTTTAATTCCATGGTTAGGCTGGGAAAATACCGATTGTCACTCCATAGCTCCCAGTATTCCCACCCTGAGAGCTAACATGCTCGCATTAGTTTCCACTGAACTGAACCAAATTGGGGATTCTAATCTTTCACCTTCAAATCTTCCAATTCTACATCCAACAAAGTGTATTTCCCTATTTATTTGCACCCAATTCCATGGATGAAATACTCTCCCATGAAAACAAATGTGATTCTCTCATTGTTGTAGAAATCATATCCCCTTTTTAGAACTTATTATTGTCAACACATTTTAACAATTTAATTGACCTGATCAAAAAGTAAATGATGATCAGAGTTTAAATCATCACAAATTATTGACATTTAAAACTCTAGAGATCAAAAATTATTCTTCACAAAACCATTTCTTCAAAGTAGGGAGAAGGATAAAGAAGACTACTTAAAATTCATGAGAAGGATACGATAAAACATGGATTTCATATATAAAAACAAGTTTACAAACAAAAGAAATGAAAAGTATAACTTAACTCACAATTCTTCCCAACCAAATCCTTAGATGTTCTCTCCAAGCCTTTCCCTCTTTACAATCTCTCTCAATTCTCTCTTAGAAATGTAATGAAGAAGAAATCTCTCACCTTCCCTCTCCTCTTATAATCCTAGAAGAAAATCTCCTCCTTTTCTCTCTAACTCACACCTATCCTCTCTCTCTATCTTTTTTGTCCCCCTTCAAGTTCCTTTAGAAGTTCCATTTTGTTGGCTACCTCTCCTCTCTGAAAAGAGTCTCAAGTCCCTGCCAAATTCAAAAGTTAAAACTTTCAATTTCAAAAGATGTGTCTCCTTGATCCAAGAGTCAAAGCCCTTCAAATTAGAAACTTCCAAAGTTTCTACATGAATTGAATCACTCTATGGGGTGCTTAGAACAAGTTTCCCTTTGAAATTTCGTGCAAAATTCATCTCAAACCGCCTTAATTTGAAAATGTCATGCTTTGCGCATCATGTGCCAATCTGGCGCATCATGTGCGAGCGCTCTAAATTTTGGCACATCATGCGCAAGTTTGGCACATCTTTGGCACATGATGCGCAAGTTTGGCACATCATGACCAAAATTGGTTGTTTTTGCTCCAAATTTTGCTCTTTTTGCAATTTTTGCTCCAAATGCCTAAACATGGTATACCTGCAACAAAAATACAAAACTACCTTTCTTTAAAGTGCAATATCACTAAAATTTTACTCTTTTTGTCATTTTTGCTCCAAATGCTTAAAAATGGTATACCTGCAATAAAAAAACAACAATACCTTTCTTTAAAGTACAATATCACCAAAAATTGACATAAAAAGGGTACTTAAAATAGTATATTATTTCTGTGGATCAAAATCCCCCAAACTTAAATGTTACTTGTCCTCAAGTGACACTTTATTACATAAAAACATATGACTTTAGAAAAGAGATTAACTTATCAATTCTATACTTTAGTTCAATAAATAAAATAGAAAAATTTAAGAAAAACATTTAATAACTTAGGTTCCAACTGAAAGTTTAGGAATACTCAATAATCAAATTTAAGATTTCTGAATCTATTTATTTCAAGAAGAATTGCAATTTGTCATATTAAGAACATTTAAAACATTCATATGAAAAACAACTTCATATAAACTTTACTAGGAATAAATGCTACTAATGCTTCAATACATGTTTAGAAAGTGTAATAAAGCTCCTTCCTTAAGTTGATTCAAGTGAAGAAAATTTTCGATTAGGCATCTCCTCAAGCTTCTCCTCACCTTTTTTTTTCTTTCTTTTTTTTTCTTTCCATTTTTTTCTTATAGGATATTTTTAATCCTTTCTTTTATTTTTTATTTTTCATTTTTTAAGTGAGGATTACTAATCTGGATAGCCTTTAATAGTTTTGAACTTCACTATCCTCTTCTTAAAGTCAAATCTCCACACCCCTTCTTACTGAATAAGGTTATACTAGTTTATGATTTTTCATAATGCTTCATTCTTTTCTCCTTACATGAAACTCTAGAATTTTTAACATTTTAAAAATACAATTTTTCCTTACTTAAAATAGAAAAACATAGTCTTATCCTATCATACCAAATAACTTTAACTTTAGAATTGACCTTCATTATTAAAAATTTTTTTAACTAAAATTACTATAATATTTTTAAACATAAGTATAGTCATTTAAAGTTAAATCTTAATATCCCAACTCATGTTAAATAAATTTTGAAAAATATAGATACTTAAGGACAAATAAAATTTAGTCTTCTCCATTTAAAAAAAAATTCTTTTCCCCCAAACTTAAATTTTTAAATAATTTCATCAAATATTTTAAATTGAATCATCATCTTAAATGTCACTAAATAGTAAATGAATGAAAACAAAAACTAACATATAGAGGATTTTTAACATGAAATTGGTTCTAGTATACTGCAGGTACGAACTGTAAAACTACATGCAGGTTTTAAAGCATTTATTAAAACACAATATATTCTAAAGAACTTGTTGGGAATTAAACACTTAAATACAAAAACTGAAAAATACTACGCATGCAACAAACTCAAATTGAAAATACTAAAACTAAAACTAAAAAGTAAATAGTCTACAATTACTATTACAAACTGCAAGTCCATAGCATAACATGAAAAAGTCTTTTGCAACAACTAGTTTTGCAAATAAAAGTAAACAAAAATAAAAACACAAACACATCAAGATAACTAAACAAGACTCATAAAATATCAATCTTCATCTCCTTCCACTCCATCATCATAATCATCTTCTTCTTCTTCTCTTGCTTCTTCATCACGAATGAGAGCATAGGGGACAAAGCTGGGGCAAACAGGAAAGTTCACATTAGGTTCACCCATGAAGTTTCTAACCATAGCATTTTGAAAATCTATATCATGTTGAACCATCCTCTACTTATATTCATCATTATATGCTTTCCTTGCATCTATCTCTCCCAAATGAGTCCATATATTAATAATATCATATTATTTAATCATAAGTTGCTCCGTAACACCTTCCAAAGATGCAACACTAGAAGTAGATGCCCCTACAGTAGATGTAGAGAGCCTATCCCTTCTTCCACTTCTAGACTCAAAAAATGATTCTACTCTCTGAATCATGTGTTTCCCAATTAGATCCTAGGGCTGTAATCTTTCTTCATATCTATGTGATTCAACTCCTGATTGTTCACATAAAGTGAAAATCAGGGCAGGATATCCCAAGCCTCCAGCAGTAGCACTACCAGCAATCCTCCGAGCATGATGAAATATAAGTGCACCAATTTCTATCGCCTTCATATTTTGAATGCAATCATTCAACATAGCTTGATCTTTTGTAACATCAACAAGATGATTTGTAGGTAAAATTCTAGCAGAGATGAAATGGTGCCATATTTTTTACTGAATAGTTAACATGGAAGCAAGGAAACATGGTTACTGAATAGTTAACATGGAAGCAAGGAAGTTAACTATCTTGTTATTCTTTATCTTCCACTCCTATTCCATCAAAAAGGCAATAACTTCTTCCAATGATGAATCAATGATATAAAAAGTGGCATATTCATCATGGAAGACATTTCTAAGCCCATAAAATGCATTGATCCTTTAAGAGGTAAACTCGACTTGCGTACCTCTCACCAAAATGTGATATTCCAGAGTGAATCTTAAGTTTGCATAAAACTCCCAAACCATAGGGACAATCGCCATAGCAGTGAAGTAGCAGAATTGCTCCCAATTTCTGGCTCGAATCAGCCTCTCGACCTCGCCTCTCGGGTTTGCAAACGCCCGCTCTTGGATCATTTTTTGTTCTCAAATAAATATTGTAACTAAGTTGGGCTTTAAAACTAAAAAAATTTCGAGCATCAAAGTCATCGGTCGATCTTCTTCTCTTAACTCGGGGAGCCATAAAAAATTCTCAAAAATCCAAATAAACTCTAAATAAAAAACTAAATAAAAAATATAACTCCCTAAGCAAGACTATTTGGTAAGAAATTTTTCACCATGAGTTTTCTTCAAGAACTTTCATCAAAAATCCCATTTTTTGGATCTCTAAAATCCATGGTGAAAATAAAAAATTTCTGAGTTAAAGTGGAGCTCTTACCAAGAGAAAATGAAATCTATGATTTTAACCCTCTGAATTTTTCTCTTTAGATGACTCAAGCGAAAAAAAATGGAGGTTGTCCTTGCGATTTTGCAGTTTTCTAGGCAATATAGCTTATTTGGACATTTGGTGCATCATGCACCAAGGCTCTGTAAGTCGCATAATGCGCTAATCTGGGGCACCATGCGCCATAGTGTATTTTTGCCCGATTTCAGTTTTTGTGGAAATCTACTCCTTACCGCTTTACATCAACCTCTATTTGACTCAAATAAACCATTCTAAGCATATTTAAACATCAAAATAACACTAAATTTTCACAAACAACACAAAACTCATATCTATATACAAAATCCTAGTTTTTACAAACTAACATTTTTCAAGCCAACACGTAACAAATTCTGTGTTTTAAAGCAAACCAACATAATAAACACTAAAATTTAAACATCAAACTTCATAAAAAATAACATAAATAGTGCAACAACTTAAAGCAAAGCAATCCAAAATAACAAACTATAAGAAAAAATATTAGAAAAAATGTTCCGTGCTTAATTCAACTTCACTCATCTTCATCACTCTCATTCTCCTGGAGATCTCTCACAGACTGGTAGTGTACATAAATATTGTAGAAGGATCTAAATTAAAATTCATCAATTGCATTTTTCTCTTCAATCAATGCATGCTTCTTGAACATACATACCAAATCATCTTCAATACGCCTTGTATGTTGCCTTGTATGTTCAAAATGTTCTGTTCAAAATATTCCTTGAGTCTCTAATCTAGATGATTCAGCATTTTTGAAGCATTTCCAATTGCATGCATAAGATTATGCACCTCTTTCTCTATCTTAAAGCTGAATGTCTCATTTTGGCAAACAAGCTCTTTCTCTATCTTTTTTATTCCAAACCATCTTCAATACTTCCAATTCTACATCCAAAAAAGTATATTTCCCTATTTATTTCCACCCAATCCCATGGATGAAATACTCTCTCATGAAAATACTCTCTCATGAAGAAATACTCTCTCATGAAATCAAATGTGATTCTCCTTTTGTTGTAGAAATCATATCCCTTTTTCAAAACAAATAATTCTCAACACATTTTAACAATTCAATTGGCTAGATTGAAAAATAAATGAAGATTGGAGTTCAAATCATCACAAATTTGTCGGTGCTATTTTTTGTTGGAGGGAGTGTTGCCCGTAAGAAGCTATCGGTCACCGGAATCAAAATCTCGCCACTCACTTCTGAAGGACATTTTAATTTACATATATATTTAGTTTTAGAAAAATATGAAATCAAACTGACCCCATATCTTTCATAGTTTGAATGAAAGAGCACTATACATCAAATCCTGTATCTATCCCGAAGGATAAACACAAGACTTGAGGATGAAGCTCGATCAAATAAACTAAGGAACATATGACATCCATTTGATCTGTGAAACCTTTATATTTATCGATAAGTTCCCCTATTTAATATCAAGAATTAGATAGGGTTTATATTAAGCTGGGTTCG
>NW_018221810.1:0-1735 GCF_001263595.1 Phalaenopsis equestris
CTGCCACTGCCGCTACTACTACAGGTCTGGGATTTCCTTCCTTGATCTTTTATTTGTGTGAGCAAGATGGAGTGAGATATGATAGCTGGGAGGAATTACTGTTGCCTTTGAAGCTAATTACAAGTGTAAATGTGAAGTCATTTTCTGAGCATTCTATTTTTTGCTGAAGAGGAGGATTTTCAAGGAGTTATGGAATGGAAACGTCTGCTGCTTCTACCTAGACCAACTACTTCTAGAGGTGAGTCTACTAAAACTCAAGATCAATTATTGTAGAGGATGATGGACAATATCAATTATACTGCAGATAAGGTAAGAAATTTAAAAAGCTTTGCATGTCATATTGATGGGTATAATAGAAGGAAAAGTAATTATGAAGAGAAATTTCACTCAACTTTGAAAGGTCTCATTAAAGGTAACCAAGGAGTGCAATTTCTTCAATATCCTCGATACCCTGATTATGAATCTACAAATGTCTGGAATAGCGGCGATTCTGATGATGATGAGGAGGAGGACTGATTTATTTTTATGTTTGTAATATGTGTTGGACTATGTAAGTTTGGACTTTCTACATTTGCATTTGTGTACCTGTTTAGACTATGTGATGTGTTGGACTTTTATTTGATTGTTATTGTGATGTTTGTGTAGACTTTTGTTTGAATGTTATTAACATGTTTGTGTTTCGTAGTGTTTTGTTTTAAAATTCTATGGTAGTGATTGTTGTTGTGTGTTAAAGTATTGTGTTAGTTAGTTAAAGATTAAACATATTTCTATGTCTTTTTGAAAAGTTTAAAATCTTGCTAGTTTTAATTTTAAACTTTAATTTCAGAAAACTGTTATCCTATATTTTTCTTTTATCTTGTTAGTGTGTTTGTTTTTATGATTAGACTGTGAAATCAAAGTTAGTGTGTTTGTTTGTTATTATGTTTGTACCCACTACTTAGAAGTCTAATGAATCTCTACATGTTGAATTAAAATGAAAATGATAGAAAATTGATCAAAAAATTAATTTTACTCCTATTTTTAGTTTTAAACTTGTATAATTAGGGCATAGAAATTCCTATAAGCTTGTTATTGTAATTTTCATTCCTGCATTTGTTGCTAAACTGTATAAATCTTGTTAAAAAATTAAGTTTGGGGGGGGAATGAAAAATATCTTCAAAACTTTAATTTTATTTGTTCTCAAATGTGCTACAAGTAAATTTGATTTGAAAAGAAAAATGATCATTTATATGAAATTATATTAGGGAAGTAAAATTTGATTATAGAAATGAGTAGAAGAATTTAGTTAAAATTCTGAGTAATGAAGAAAAACTTTCAGTTACAAATTTTAAAATGCTAAATATTGTGTAGCTATCTTTAGTAAGAAAAATTGTACTTTTGAAAAGTTTAGAAATTTATACTTTTATTTTTAATACTTAAATTTCTTTTATTAAAATATTTTCAAAGTTATTATTATATTTATAAGTAAAATATTTATATCAAGACTTTACTTTAGGAAAGGAGAAGTGAAATTCAAAACTATTAAAGGCCTATCCAGATATAGTAATCCTTGCCTGAAAGAGAAAAAAAAAAGAAAAAAAAAAGAAAAAGAGTAAGGGAGGAGAAGCTTGAGGATTAGTGTCTAATGAAAAATTGGTTCCACATTTGATCTTTTTAAAGTATAAAACTTGAGAAACTCTTAAGCTTAAGGATATAATATAGTAAGTAAAATAATACTTAAGAAATTTTTTTAAGT
>NW_018221810.1:1764-3247 GCF_001263595.1 Phalaenopsis equestris
CTAAACTCTATATTTGGAAAATCTACAATATTTCTGAATTAGATAGGAACTCATATTTTCATATTTCTTAACATTATAAATTTCTAAACTTTAAGTTGGTCTCATTTACTGAATATTTTTTCTAAATTGGACTACTGTATTTTTAAATCTAAATTTTAGTAATTCCTAAAGAAACTCATATACATATCATACTTATTTAGTTTTTAAAGATTGAAGTGTCACTTGAGGACAAGTAACATTTTAAGTTTGGGGATTTTGATACAACTAAAATATATAGTATTTATAGACACATTTTTATACCTATTTTTGATATATTGTGCTTTAATGGAAGGTATTTGGGTGTTTTTCTTTCAGGTACAAGTAAAAAGATGAAAAATACTAAAAAGAGTGAAAAAGGATCAAATTTGGAGCAAAACTGTGAAAATGGTGCAAAAGATTTTTTGCACCTAAGTGCTAGATCTGGCGCTTAAGCGCTGGTGAAACAGAGAAGACAGCGCCTAAGCACCAGATGCAGTTATTTGGCAGTTTATTTCATTTTGCCAAATTTTGAAGAGACGTTTGAGGCACCTATTGGCTAAATAGGGTGGTTATGACCACTAGAAACAAAAATATGATTAGAAGACTTGTGAAAGGAGGCATCCCTTGGAGAATACATCAAATTTGGAAATATTTTGAAGAGTTTCCAAGGCACCTCTTGGAAATTTATAAAAGAAAGAAGATGAGACATTTAGAAGTGTGTTTGAAGTCCTGAAAATTTCTTGAAAAGGGGGATTCCTAAGAAGAAGATCACGGAGAATCTTCTGGAGAGATTCAGGCATCACAAATTTACTTTATCCTTTTTGTTTTTAGTTTTATTGTGAGAGTTAAGTGTGTTTTAAGAGAGAAGAGATTCAAATGAACTTCAGGAGTTTGGTGGAGGATTTGAGATAAGTATTTATCTTTGTTTTTAAACTACTTTTGGTTTTAATTAAGACTTCTTGTTGGTTTGACAATGATTTCTAATTTTAAACTAAAGTGTGGTTTTGTTTTCTCCATGGATTCTGAGTAGTTTACTTTATATATCTCCTTGAAATGATAAGTAATTAAAGTGTTGGATGGAAGTTGTGGAGAGTATTAATCTTTAATGTTGGAAGAAGTTGTGATGATTTAATTTCATGTACTTCATTTACTTCTTGATCTGGCCCATCTAGATGTTAAAATTTTTTGTGAGAACATGTAAGAATTGGGCTAGTATTGTTTGGAAAGAATCACATGAGGTTGTATGAATGAGAATGTAGTTCATATGATTGAGTGCAAATAAATATGGAAATATTCATTGAAGGGTTTAAAGTTAGAGGACTTTAAAGTGACAGGTTAAAGCCCCCAACTTGTTTTATTATTTTAGGTTCTGAAACAAGATTCTAGCCCCTAAGTGGAGAGAATCAAGGGAACTCTAAAGTGAGAGTTGGTATCTTCCCTGCCTAGCCGGTCTTCAGAACTATTC
>NW_018221810.1:3382-13112 GCF_001263595.1 Phalaenopsis equestris
TGTGCTTTTCTTTTACATAAACTCAAGTTATATTTAGAAGTTGTTACTGTTTTGTCAAAATATCAAAAATACCAAAAAGATTTGAATTTTAATTATTGTCAAATTATATATAGTTTAAGTAATTGTCTTTTTGAAATAGAAGTTTTTGATTGATAGTGCATATTATTAATTTTCCTGTGGGATCGATATTCGAGCTTAGTCAAAAAGTCTTATATTACTTGATAATGATATGTATACTTGCATAGTATCCCTATATATATAAATTAAAAAGTTAAATTCTTATTTTGTTCAAGATCAATTTTTTGGTACTGTTATAAAGTAATGAAACATAAGTGAAAATTATAATTAAAGACATTGTTATACTGTACACATAAACAGTTTCAGGATTAGCTAACATCTAGAATTAAGCTTAAAATAAAGAACAAAATTGGGGGCTTTAGCCCAACTTCCCATTTTTCCGAATGGCTTGCTTAATGAAGTTAAAATTGCCACCCACCGACAAAGCTTCATGAAAGGAATGCGAGAAAAAACAAGATTTAGAAGTCACGGTAGGCTGAACGCTGGCTAGAGCTTCAGCAAAAGTTTGATCCAAAGCCATCGCTGGAAGCAAATTCACAAACTAAACAAATCGCCATGGATGCATCGACAAAGGAGAAAACCGTAGCGGATATATTTTTTTATTTTTTTTATTTTTTTTGTAAGGAAAAAGCTTGATTCAGCTCCTTAAGTGCTAATCACCAAAGAAAAGGTTACAAAATAAAGGGTTAGGAGAGGATCCCCCACTATAGACGATAACCTTACAAAAAAACACACACGCTAGGAGGTTCCTCGGCCCAAATGCAACCCACACAAAGCTCCAAAATTTTGCATGAAACTTATAAGAAAAAAAGGTCTACCTATGAAATATACATGTAACATTAATCCAGTGTACCCAAAATAAAGACCACGAAGAGGAACAGTAACAGATTAACTAACAAAAAAATCATAACTGAAAAAAAATCCAGTAACAATGAGCTGGAGAAAAAGGCCAAAATGCCCTGGGAAACCAAAAAAGCTCCCAGCCGAAACCTTCCAGGATGCATGCAGGAGAAATTTCCACCCAAAGAAGGGAAAACCGATTATAAGTTGCATATATTCTCCAAAGAAATGAGTCCTCATTAGAGCAACAAAAAATCAAAAAATGAGTAAA
The DNA here is from genome assembly GCF_001263595.1 of Phalaenopsis equestris. Classification (NCBI taxonomy): domain Eukaryota; kingdom Viridiplantae; phylum Streptophyta; class Magnoliopsida; order Asparagales; family Orchidaceae; genus Phalaenopsis; species Phalaenopsis equestris. Next base: position 4,572 of record NW_018221810.1, read on the forward strand.
GCCTGAACCAAAAATGACTAAAGCCTGAAACATAATCAACCATTAACAAATCTAATATAAGGTAAATTCAAAGAGTTTTCATTGAGTAAAATTTGTAGTGCCTGGGGAGGGGCCACACCAACCACAATTTGAGAGCTATGAGCACCAAGTTGAGCAGACCAATGTGCCGGCTTATTCCCATCGCAATGTATGAACTTCCAAACAACCATAATATTAGAGGCAAGCCTATCAATACGATTTATATAATAAACAGCGTTCCATGTTACCGGAGCAATGTGAGTGATCATATCAAATATGGTCTTGTAATCCATCTCAATCTGAATGTGATGCCAATTCAAGTATACATCAATAGTAAGCGCCATTAAAATTGCATGCGCTTCAGCCTCTAATGTGGAATCAGAACAACAAGGAGACCCAGAATATAAAAGACACCTCCCCTTATCATCCCTTGCAACCCCACCAATACCGGGCATTCCCTTATTCCAACTACCGTCGGTATTTATTTTTACCCAAAGAGAGGGAGGAGGAGTCCAAAATACCAAGGACGAAGAGCGGGTAACTCTCGATCGATCCTGCAAAGAATTCCCAATCGAATCGAAATATGAGATACCGGAATAAAAAATATCCTTCATCCCACCCAACCTATGCACTTAGTGGATAAAAGCAAGGATATTAGAAAATACCGTAGTGCAGCCCACTTAACATTAGCATGCTTAATCTCGTTCCTAGCCATCCAGAGGAACCAGCAAATAATAACATGATATATTTGATAAAAATGATTACGCCTTTGCTCCGGATTGCTTAAAAAATGTAGAAAGTAAATTTGAAGTCGGAACTTTAATAGTATCAAACCAAATCCCCCTCATCCTCCAAATTTTTAGAGAAAAGTTTCAGAAAAAAGGGGCAGATGAAAAACAAATGTTCCATAGTTTCTTCCTCATTGTTACAGAATAAACATCTAGAAGCCAATCTTAACCCTTTGAGTTTAAGGATATCATCACAAGGAAGTAATTGGTGAGAATTTCTCCAAGCAAGAAAATACATAGAGGGTGTAAGAACCCGGTTCCAAATGTGATCCCCCCACGAAACAACCTGAAAAGAATGTAAAGAGTGATATATATTTTTAGAAAGAGAGCCATTAATATTCAACTTCACCATGGGTAAATCAGAGTTGTAGGGTTAAAGGGGGTTGTAGAGATGAACTTAGCATTATCCGGCCCAACCAAACTATTTAGAAGAGAAATATTCCAGGAGTCATCCATCCAAGTATCAGCAATCAAGATATTAGACTGCACATCATTAGGATTACAAATAGGAGTATGAGACCAAGAGTCGTGCCAAAAAGACATCTTACCACAGCCCAACTCCCAACTAATAAGTTTAGAGACCCAATCTCTGATTTGAAGTAACCTTTTCCACAATCTTGAATCACCTTTTCTCCATACTACAGTAGAAGGGTGGGAATTTTTGCAATACTTATCCTGTAAAAAAGAAACCCATAAAGACTGACCTTTACGGAAATTGAACCAATGCTTGAATAAATTGATTTCAGCAATATGATGGAGCTGTTTAAACCCCAACCCCCCCGCATAGGTAGGCTTGCAAACTTTCTTCCTTGAACACCATTTCTTACCCAAGTGAGTACCGGGCCACAAAAATTATTAAAACACCGTTCAAGGATCTTTTGGGTACTTTTCTTGATATGAAGAACTTGTAAGGCATATAATGGCATACTTTGCAAAATGCTCCTAAGAACAGTTATGCGACCACCAAATGATGTATGTATGTATGTTTATATATGTATGTATATCTATATATATACGCACACACATCTATACATTTATGTATGTAACATACATACATACATACATACATATATAGATATAGCTCATTACACAGAGAAATAGATAGGGATCAGCACTTTGACAAGAAAGAAAACGGAGAATACGATCAACATTTTATTTCGAAGAAATAACAATTGAGATGAGTGCTAGGGGTTCAAACTCATGGCCTCAAGGATCGAAGTAGACATGAATCACTTGGAGAAAGCCATGGGATACATTTTCTTGAGAAATCTCATTATGATCCAGATCTTTTGGCCTTTGACCGTGAAGGCGCTCCAATTAATTTTGTGAACTTCTAAATTATATTATTAATTGTTTGATTTAGTCCTATTTGAATTGGGGTCCTGATCTTATGGTATCATGCCGGTCATCTCATTAAGCCACACTATCTCTAATGTATATTTGTAAAAGTAGTAGTTTGAATAATTTTATTATCAACTTTTAATGTTTTGGTACATATACCTATGTTCTTTGATATATAATGTAACATTAAAATTCGTGCAAGTTTATGTTTGTACAAAAAGATTGTTGTTCAAACTTAATATCTTACATATATTTTGAGCTAAATTAACTGAATATCAGTTGCATTTCTCTTATATATATATATATATATATTATTCTATGTTGGGCATACTCGCATTGAGTGGTATATATTCTTGGGTTGTATGTATTTTGGGTTTGCTGCATCTTTGCTTTTCTTTACTTTTTTGAGTGGAGTTGTAATGTAGAAAGAGGTACCTGTAGGATTTTATTGTATTTTTTTGTTTTTAGTTGGGATCCACTTTCCCTCTCTCTTTTTGTACTCTCGGTTTAAATTAACACGTAGGGAGTCACGTGTTACGTGTTGCTCTTAAAAAAAAAATTAATATATATTTTTTTATTTTGTGACAAAAATATTAACAATTATTTATATTTATTTAAATGATCAACTAAAAGTAAATTAATCTTTTTTTTTTATTAGTTCTACAGATATTTTTAAAGGTTTTATTTATAATTAAGCCTAAAAATTTGTAATTAAACAAATAATGATAATTAATAATTATTTTGGAACTAAATCCTTTTGACACAAAAAGTTTATACTTAAAATTTATTGAAATTTGTATACATATTTTTTTATCAGCTTTGCTGCTCAAATGTGCCAATAGAAATGTTGGCATATCATGATCTGTCTCATCTGTAACAGCACTTGAATGTTACTAATTTAAAATGAACTTATATGAGGAAAGCATTATTAATGGCAGATAGTTAATCTCAGTGAAATTTGCTAAATCAATAATTCTGAACAATTAACTCTTTTGGGAAGACAGCAGATCAAATACCTAACTTTGTGGAGGCAAATGCTATGGCAGTCTTCAATCTTACTGCATGCCCAATGCCCATCAATAGTACAACCCACACGGCGAAAATATCGTCGTTAGGTCGCCATAAGCCTTGCCCCACCCCGCCACGTTGCCCGAGCAGTACTCTGAATGGTACTCTGTAATTCTTTCCTGTAAAAATAGAAGTTGAAAATAATGTCTCACTATTTGTTTTGATGCTATAATATGGGTTTTGTTTCATTTATATAATATTAGGCGAGTTTTAGAGGCCCCGTTCACGGCAGCTTATAAGTGCGGGGGGTGTTTTTGAAAACACCACGGTACAGTTTGGATCGCACGTTTTGCCCGCTTATCCAAAAACGCGGTACCTGTTTTACACTAAATGCAGGCCGCGGGTCTCAACCCGCCGGCTGAATTTCAGGATAAGCTGTTTATCCTGAAACACACAAGCTTCTCCAAACCCGCCCTTAAAATGAACTTTACCTTTATACATAGAATTTTAATTCTATATTTATATTGAATGATAAAAATATTTCTCATATTTAAAGGGTTATATACATTTAAAGAGCTTGATTATAAATTCATTGTTATGCTTATGATTTTGTTATCCTAAGTTGCATTTGTTTTGTTATTGGTTTTGTGTAATTTGTGTTCATAATAACTAATATTTTGTCTGATTTATTTACAATTGTAATTGTTTGTTAGCTTTAATTAAAAATATTTTAATTATTATTTTTTTAAAGCAAATTAATATGTATAGCACCATATTTGTTCATAAAGTATGATTAAACATTGTATAATGCGGCATGTTCTTTTCTAAGCAGATAACTACAGTATTTAATCATAGTTTTATTTTTAAAATTATTTTTCATATTTTAAGATTTATTTAACAGTTATATTAATTTATTTTGGATATATTAATTATTAACAATTAATCTATATTTTTGGATAAAACTTATTTAAGTTAAAAAGAAAGTAAAATATAATATATAATTTAAAATTACATCCTACTTTTTAATATGTGATATTAAACATCATACAATCAGAATACATACCACGTTGTTTAAATAATTAAGTGTAACTAAAAGTACTTAATCTATCTAATTTCTTATCGTTAGTTATTTCTTCATAACATAAATTTTAATCATATGCATTAAAATAGTTATCACTAAGTGTCTGTTTGGGGGCAGCTGCAACTTATTGGATAATCTGCTGATAACCTAATTAAAAAAAATCTACTAATAAGTTAGGTGCGGTGACAATTAAAAATTTTAATTTTTTGGAAAAGTCAGAAAGATGTCAATGCACTTAGATAGGTACGGTATGAAAATGTTGCTTTCAGCATTTTGAAAACGCAGATTACTCAAGCAGGTCTGATGTGTTTTCAAAACGTCACCGCACCAAATAAACTGCACCAAACCGGCCCAAAAGCTTCAATTCACATGTCATAATTCTCAAAATCAATTTTTATTTAGCAATTATCTCACTTTTGAAGAAATATAAAAAAAATGTTAAAATGGTTAGAAAATAATTAAAATCACACTTTTTATGGAATATAATAAAAAATTAAGTTGCAATCCGCTCACAATCATAACATTTTTAAATGCCTTGACCATTTCAAAAAAGAAAAAGAACAGTACAGTCCAAAATAATGCGACAGAAATTAAGTAAAAGGGATGCAAAATGAATTTAGCATTAGCATTCTATTGTCCCTTCGCCAAACTTTTAGCTGCCAGATCCCTTTTGCCCCTCGCTTTCTCCCCCTCTCTTTCTCCATGTTTTTAATTCCAATGACTTGTGACTATCATGGCATTGAATGCTATGTAAGGAACTGTTGGAGAGGACATTAAAAATAAATAAATAAATAAATAATTAATTAATTAATTAAATGCGTGCATGCATTGAATGGTAAATTTAGTGAAGTGATGGGAGAAGGGCAAAGGCATGCGAGTCATAAGAATGTTGTAGAAGGATATGTTTATCCCAGAGTTCAAATCAGAACATGCTCTTGTTTTCTATACTTGGCAAAAGCACTGCCTTTTCCCTCTCTTTTTCTTCTCTCACGAACATCACATCACATACGAAGCATATTTTCTCTCTCCTCTCTCATCTTTTTCTCTCTCTTCCGGCACTCCACAATTTATCTCCCTCGTTCGCTTCCTGTGCCCTAACACGCTCTAGTTATAACTCTTCTTCTCTGCACAGAGGAGCGCGAAGCAGAGAAGGCGAAGGAAAGCCAGAGAATACCCGGGGGATTGTTGGCGTCTGGTAACCTATATGAGAATATTCTTGATCTTTTAGGGCTCCGTCTTCTAAAAATTGTATTTTTCTTTTTGTACGACATAATTCACAACCAAAAACAAAAAAAAAAATCGTTTTTTTTTTAATAATAGTTTCCAATTTCATTCCTCAATTTCAAGAAATCAGACGACCTGTTCCAGAAAAACCCTAAAAAAACTTTTTTTTTTCTACTTCTTAACAGAGATCTGAGATGGAGCCATTAGCGCTGATAAGCGCCGGGCAGGCTGCTGGAGCAAACGGCGGCGCGGGGAACGGATCTCAGACCGTAAGCACGCCGTGCGCGGGATGCAAATTTCTCCGGCGCAAATGCCAGCCGGACTGCGTCTTCGCGCCCTACTTTCCTCCCGACGAGCCGCAGAAATTCGCGAACGTCCACCGCGTGTTCGGCGCGAGCAACGTGGCGAAGATCCTGAACGAACTGCAGCCGTTTCAGCGGGAGGATGCGGTGAACTCGCTGGCGTATGAGGCGGATATGAGGCTTAGAGATCCGGTGTACGGATGCGTGGGCATTATTTCTGTTCTGCAGCACCAATTGAGGCAGCTGCAATTAGATTTATCGCGGGCGAGAACAGAGCTTTGTAGGTATCAGCAGTTGTTGGTGCCTGTGGGACAAACTCAGCAGCAGCAGCAGCAGCAGCAGAGGTTGGGGGGGATGAGAGGATACGGGGCGGGGATGGAGGTGGGGGGTTATGATGTGGGAATGATGACGGCGGCTGCGGCGGCTGCGTTTGGAGGGCATTTTGGAAGGTTTTCTGGCGCAGCAGGGGTGGATGATCGGCAGAGCACACTTGGCAGTTCCTCATAGAGGTATTCTTCATAACTTATCGTGCTAAATTTTAGGTGCATTTTAATCTGAAACTCTAGTTTAATGAGATGCCAACAAAAATTATTTTTTATTGATTTTGCAATGGGATTCAAATTCAATGGATGATTGTAAAAATGACATTAAGAAAAATGATGGTGCAACTTTTTTGTGAGAAAATACTTGCATGAGTGCTATTTTTATTTCTCATCTCGTTTAGGGTAAGTCATGGTAGACTTTTGCAACAGTGGTGGGGAGAAAGACTTATGCTATTAATGTGCTAGATGCATTTATGGAGGGGGGTGGGGGTGTTATAATAATCATTACTATGATTTTTTTTTTTTTTTTGTTTCATTTCGCATATATTTTCTATTTAATTTGTATGATTTAATGCAATCAATGAATAAATATGACAAAGTATATTTTAAAGGATTTTTCATGAGTACTTGCTAGTGGCAGCAAAATGTGCTCCACAGAGTAACTCCTCTGTAAATCTAATTTAAGTCAGCTCCGAATTTTTGTGCGGTTGACTGTTTCAGGAAGATGGAATAGATAAGTGATGAGAAATTTACTCATTGAAAGCTTTTTTATAGGAAGGACAACGAGATGCATATCATTAACTTCAAATTTACATTTCATGTTGTGATATATAGATGATTATGATAGCTCTCTTCAGATGGTAGATTTTCTTTCCTATGAAATTGCATGTTATGGTGAAATTGAGAATAAATAAGCTCTTGAGTAAAGTGTGTGTTATTTCAACAAATTGTTAAGAGTATGCAGCCCGACCCCATTTCTATTTTGCCTTGCTTCAACTAAAGTTTATCAGAGATAATAATTCGACCAAGGTCTAGTTTTTCATGCACTTTGTTGCTTTAAAATATATTAGTAGCTTATCTATTTATTTATTCCTTTTATTTTTGTTGAACAAGGACCAAGAAGCAAGAGTGACTTCTCATGTGAGAAGGAGATTGCCTTGACATGTGATAATATTAATTTTAGTCTTGCTTTAACGAAATAATATTACGTCCGATTTATCGGATGTGCGGTTCGACAATGTGGACTGCATCATACTGTCGTGCACACGCGTGATGCAATCTATATACCCTTCTAAAAATTCTACTTTTAAAGATAACGATGAAGACGGTCATATATTTCTTTTATGCTTCTCTTTAGTGTATGAAAAACTATTTTGTTATGCAAATGACTTCTGTTTTTAATACTAATGTTGTACCTAGGACACTTACTATTCTTCATTAATTTTCCATCTATTTTCCTTCCGTGCATATTCACTCCTTAATTGCAGGTTCGAGAGCCAAGAGATGCATGCTTTCTCAAAATAACGAGTTCAAAGAGTAGATAGAAGCTTGGACTTTTCCTTCTATGGAATCCATTTGTCAGAGATAGAATTTTAATCCTTTTCCTGTTCTTGCTACCTATCAAAACTTTTAATTTCAGCATTGATTTTAGTCTTTATTTTCTCCACCTAAAAGGGATCCTTGATTGTATCTTTTTATCCAATTTTAATAGCTCTCTATGATATGTTATCAGAACTAACTGTGCTTTCTTCTTTGTATATCAATATTGCATGTTTGATCTGCTAGCATATATATTTTCTTCTGTTTCTCTTACCACATTATATGTTTTCAGCCTATAAATGGTATGCCAAAACAGCTAATGAAAATTGCCTTTAGAGGTTGCAACTCGTGTTCGGCTCGCTAAACAAACGAGTTGAACACGAACACACTTTTTGAGCTCGAAATATAAACGAGTTGTTCACAAACAAAGAGTCGTTTTGACAATCCTAATCATGTAGTCATAAGGTGTTAAGAGTTGGGGCAAGATTTAAAAATTATTGCTTATATTAAAACATGATTTGAATCTAATTTAATAATTTTTATTCTATTTTCTTAATTAATACTTTTAATTGATTATAAATCTTTGTAGCCTTGTAGTCAATTAAATTTTTTAAAAATACAACTCATCAATATATAGATATATAATTGATGAGTAGTATTTCGAGTCAAAACGAGCTAAATACGAACGAACAAATCTTTGTTCGTGTTTGGCTTATTAACCTAGCAAACAAGTTGAACACAAGCTTCTTAAAGAAATCGAACACTAGCAATTCACGAACCACGAGCCGTTTTGACAACCCTATATACAAACAGGCCTACCAAAAAATGGGCACTTTGAGCCCGATAAAAAAAATGACTATAATTAGCAATAATAAAAAAAAAGTTACATTTTATAAATTTAAAATTATAAATAATAT
>NW_018221810.1:13768-16081 GCF_001263595.1 Phalaenopsis equestris
CGCCCATTTCTTTTTTATATATATATATATATATATATATATATATATATATTCACACACACACACACAAACAAACGTTTATTCTGGTGCTTTCTAACAAGGAAAGTGTCCATTTTTTATACTTGTTAAAGGGAAAAAGTTCATGCCAAAGCATGATTGTATCCCTAGAAGTCAAACAATATACTTCAGCGCCATTGGCAGGAAGCTTAAAGGAGACTGCAGGAAAGACAGACATTTCTGAAAAGCAATCAAGTAAAAGGTGATGCGGTCTTTTATATGGCATATTTTAAGGGTTTAACACCATTTTGCAGGATTTTTTTTCCCTTTCAAGTGTGAAATTAAAGACAACCTTCATGCAAGCTAAGAAGTTTTAAAACCCTAGTTTTGTTTGAGATCTTTCTTTGATGGTTTTTGACTTGTATTGATTGGGAAATTTAATGGCGTTGCCGATGGTCAAAGTTGATGGAGAGACAAAAGGTTGAAATGGAAGATGTTCAGTGATAGACATGAGAGAGCAGAGAAAAAGTTGCCATGATGACTACCCGGAAAACGAGAGAGAGAGAGAGAGAGAGAGAGAGAGAGAAATTGTTATTTTTTGGATTAGTTTTAATATTATTTAAACAAAAAGGAAAGGAAAGAGTGAGGAGATAAAAAAAAAGAATTTTAAATAGACCATTAAATTGTTTTAGTATGAAATAGAACCAAATCCTAAGTTTTGATTCGCTCCAAACCGAACCAATTAAGCCGAATTACATCTTTGGTTCGGTTTAGTTCAGATTTGTCTGCTTGATTCTTTAGATTTCAGATTTGTTAAGTTTGACTAATTTATCAACCAATCAATCCAAATTAATCATTTGCACACCCCTAAAATTAGCTCCCTTTGGCTTTGGTGAAGTTCGATTAAAAGTATTAATTAAAAAAATAGAATAAAAATTATTAAATTAAATTTGAATGATGTCTTGATATAAATAATAAATTTTAACATCTTATGGCTACGTGATTAGGGTTGTCAAAATGATTGTTTGCTCATGAACAGCTCGCCAAGCAAACGACCCGAACACGAACACACTTTTTGAGCTTGAAATATAAACTAACCGAATACGAGCTGATCCTAGGCTCGCTCGTGTTCGGCTCGTTTACACCCCTAAGGTGAACAATAACAATTCTGCCGAATGAAATAATATGTAAGTTTTTTTTATTTATTTATTTTAGGTCACCTTGATTAATTCAGTTAACCAAAATTGAGCCGGACAACCTCAATATATATATATATATTGAACCGTCCAATCCATGATAATTTTAGGATAGTCATGTTTGCATTATGTGGTTAAAAATCATATAATTAATATATTTTTTATTAAATTACAAATTAAAATATTTTTTAATAATACTATATATAATTGACTAAAAAATTTTGTAACTAAAATAATACTTAAAAGTGTGATTTAACTTCTTAATCACGTCATTAAAAATGTGTTATACTTCAAATAACACTTAGAATAGCACATTCAATATATATTCTTTGATGAAGATAGTTGTAATGATTCAATTTGAAATTGTAGTGCTAAGGTTTTGGCAAAGTAAGCCCAAGGTCATAATCATGGTGGCAAATCAAAATATAACATGTATATTATAATGCTATATGAAAAAAATGTCAAATGTCACACTTTTAGATAAAATTAGTTAAAGTCATGTAATATTTATTTTCTTCCTCGACTCTCTTGATGTTTTCTTCGCTTTCAAAATTGATTTTTTCTCGCATTATACGTAAATATGCACTGCCAATTTTTATTGGAATTATGATATTGATTGTCAAACACAATATCAAGGAAAATAATTTTGACATCAACCCATCAATCACATATTAGTTAATACTTTCTATTTGTTGATCTATCACATGAAAATCCAAACTAACATATTAATTTTTTTAGGCATCTATGATATATTTTAAATCTTATAGTTTCTAATAATGACACCCCATAGTCTTCTTTATTTATTCTTTTGAGTTTTTTGAGTGAAGATTTTGATAAATCCCTACTCGATGACTCTATCAAAAGTTGAAATGATCATGCTATAAACATTCTTGTACAATACTCTTCACCCATCACAAACAAAACTGCAAAAAAATATATATACATTAAAATATTTAACTTTGTATAAGTAAATGGTTAAACTTTGTATTAATAAATGTTGACATCATAGGTTCCCTAAGTGGATGCAAGTGCATAATCTTACAATGGGTTGATAGGAGAAATATAAACTCTTATTAATACTACATGAGGAGATACATTTATCAGCTAACTGTAAAAAGTA
>NW_018221811.1:0-368 GCF_001263595.1 Phalaenopsis equestris
TAAAGGAATCATCCTTAAACTTTTAAGGACTTAACTAAATACAACATAGATTTTGGAAAACCCCCCTCCTAGAACTTTACTTTTTCTGCTCTTCATAAATGCCCTCACATGCATTTTAAGTTTAAGGTGGTGGAACGAGAAGACTCGCCAGGTACGCTTTCACATTTTATAGTACTACCTTTCTTCTGTCTTTTCCTTGCATGTTTTATGCTTGCATTTACCTACGTGCATGAAAACAATATAAACTTGCATGTTAATCATAATCATAACCGTACCCAAAACCAGGACTAAAACCAACTAAGATAAAATTCACCGTCACAACATTCAAAAAAGAAAATAACGCAAGATTTAATCACAAACATCATACA
>NW_018221812.1:0-1572 GCF_001263595.1 Phalaenopsis equestris
CAAATCTAGAAGGACACACAGAGATTTAACGATGTGACAAATATGCCTACGTCATCGGGAGCAGAGCGGCGACTTTTCCAATAATCCAAAAAAAGAGTACATAAGAGTACATGATACAGAATATGAGATATGAGATAAGACAATGTTATATACATGCCTATTTATAACCCTAAAAAATCATGAAATACAATATGTAATTATCAAATTACCCACCTCACCCCCAACCCACATACGAAAACTTCCCTGATTTGGACAGAATCTTCCGCTCCACTCCGCTCTAGCATCTGTCCCTTATATGGTATATGAGTCATACCCAACAAATCTCCACCTTGGAGAATATCCAGCTCTTTAGTAGAAATACATCATGAAGTTTCTTACATACCAGAAGTGGGTTGGGCCACCATGCTTCTTTAGCAACTGCAAACATTCTACAAGTTCAAACAATACAAGAACTTGTTGATAGTAACTGGCTTGGTCAACATATCAGCTGCATTCTCATCAGTATGAACTTTTTGCAACAATATCTCACAAGAACCAATCAATTATCTGATATTGTGATACGTGACATCAATGTGCTTGGTTCTCGCATGTTACATCTGGTTCTTAGCCAGATAAATAACACTCTAACTGTCACAATGCAATTGAATTCCACCTTGCTCAACGCCCAGTTCTTTTACTAGCCCAACAGGCCATAAGACTTCTTTTGCAGCTTCAGCTACTGCCATGTACTCAGCTTCAGTTGTAGATAATGCCACAATAGATTGAATTATTGATTTCCAACATATAGACCCTCCACTAAGTGTAAACACATACCCAGTTGTAGACCTTCTGTCATTCAAATCACCTGTATAGTCTGAATCAACATACCCCACAACTGAAGGATCATTCTGCTGACTGACAAAAATAATTTCATGTTCTACAGTACCCTTCAGATACTTGAAAATTCACTTGACTGCTTCCCAATGTCGTCTTCTAGCTTTAATCATGTATTTGCAGACTTGACTAACAACATGAGTCAAATCAGGACGACTATATATCATTGCATACATTAAGCAGCCAACTGTACTGACATATGAAACATTTGCCATGTCTTCGATTTCTGTATCTGTGTTAAGGCACTGTTTTGAAAAAAACTTAAAATGATTTGCCAAATGAGTGCTTACAGGCTTTGCTTTGCTCATCTCAAACTTTCCAACACTTTCTCAACATAGCCTCGTTGAGATAAATATAATTATTTTGAGCCTCTGTCTCGATGAATCTCCTTTCCAAGAATCTTCTTCGTAGGACCCAAGTCTTTTATATCAAATTCCTGACTCAATAAAACTTTCAAACCATGAACATAATTCATATTCTTTGCAGCAATCAATATATCATCAACATACAGTAACAAAAAAATAATAGACTCATTGCCAAGGCTCTTCACATAAACACAACAATTATACTCACATCGCTTGTAGCCAATCTGAATCATGTACGAGTCGAACCGCTTGTATTATTGTCTTGGAGACTGTTTCAACCAATACAACGATTTCTTTAACCTGCAAACCAGATGCTCCTGTCCAGGTTGAGTGA
>NW_018221812.1:2471-5586 GCF_001263595.1 Phalaenopsis equestris
CCAGAAACTCTTAGAAAGCCTTGCATTCAGTCTCAAGCATCTTGCTTTTTCAGTTAAGGACCTGTTTATCCATTCTGCTACACAATTCTGCTGTGGTGTCTTACGCACTGAAAAATACATCTGAATCTTATGCTCTTCACATAACTTCTGAAACTACGAATCTGTGTACTCTGTGTCATTATCAAACCTAAAATACTTGATTTTTCTGCCAGTTTGATTCTCCACCTCAGCTTTCCACAGCTTGAATTTAGAGAATACTTCAGATTTATGCTTCAAGAAATACACCCAAAATTTCATGGAGAAGTCATCAATAAAGGTAATAAAATACTGAGATCCTCCCAATGACGTTTCCCTGGTAGGGCCTCATACATCAGAATGCACATAATCAAAATCCCTTTAGTTTTATGTTTTCCAGTCATACAACTGACTCTAGTTTGTTTTTCAAGAACACAAAACCTACAAAGATCAAACTTGCAGCTTTTAACACCATGCAACATGTTTCTTTTATGCAATTCCACCATCCCACGTTCACTGAGATGACCCATACGCATATGCTATAACTTTGTAGTATCATCATCTGACTCCACATAATGAACTCCTTCTACAACTGTACTTCCCAACAGTTTGTAGATATTACCTGCAATTAACTTTTTTTTCATCACAGTCAGTGCACCCTTAACAATTATGATGGTTTTCCTATCCTCATCTGCCTTAGGAATGAAACCATTTCTATGTAAAGTCCCCAAGAAAATCAAATTTTTTTTCAGATCTGTAATATGTCTGACATCACATAATGTTCTATCTGTGCCACCATACATCTTAATTCTGATTTATCTAATACCAACAATATTGCAACATCTATCATCACCTAGATAAACTGAGCCAGAATTAGTTGACCTATATGAAGTAAATCACTCCCTGTTAAATGTTATGTGATAAGAACATCCTGAATCAAGAATTCATACGTTCTGTGAACTGAGTTGAAACTGAAAACATATCGTCATCACTGCAATTTGAATTATCACTCTGTACCACATTTACAGACTTCGATGATCTATCACCTTTCTCCCCAGCCTGTTTCTTGAGCTTTGGACAATCTCTCTTCATATGACCTGACTCATTGTAATTGTAGCAATGAATTATTTTTTTGCCTTTGGACTTGGATCTGGATTTTTGTTTTTTAGAACCCTCATTCTCTTTCTTCCTTCCACGATCTTGATTACCCTTCACATATAAATTGTCGCCATGAGAGTTTTCCTCTACATTCTGCTTCCGATGGTTGTGAGCCAACAGTGCCGCAGTAATCTCATCAACTTTGATAGTTTTCTTCACATATGTAAGAGTAGTCACCAGATATTCCTAGGAAGAAGACAACGAACACAACAAAATTATTGCTCGGTTTTCATCCTCAATAGTCACATCAAACTGTGATAAATCTGTGATTATTTGATTGAAGCCATTAACATGCTGCATCAGATCAGAACCTTTTTGCATCTTCAGCCCAGACAGTTTTTGCTTCAGATACAATTTATTCGTTAGAGATTTAACCATAAACTGAGTTTCCAATTTCATCCATACCTCCTCTGGAGATTTTAGATTCATCACGTGATACATAACCTCATCTGCCAGACATAAACGTATGGTTGCTGCCGCTCGTTGTTGTAATTTTTCTCGATCTTCATTCTCTATGAATCTGGTTTTGCCGTCCGCAAAGCCTTTAAAGTTCCCTGTTGTGCCAACAGTTCTTTTACTCTTGTTTGCCACAATCCGAAGTTACCAGTTTCATCAAACTTTACCACATCGAATTTTGCATAAGATATTGCCATTTGAAATTGATCCTATAATAAATTCTTCTGTAAATGCTTGCTCAGAATCTTTCTAAAAAAAGAATTGAAAAAAAATTCCCTTAATTATTTTTTTTGAAAAGAAAAGATTGAAATATTTCTTTAATTAAGCTTATTTAATTAATTCCCCATTAATTAAAATATTTCCTTTAATTAACTGAATTTTAAAAACTTTCCATCTTTCAGCCTCCGATATTTCCAGCAATAAAAGGAATAAAATCAGAGCTTCCAATTTTCTTCTCCACAGCCGCCTCCCGCAGAGGAATGAAGTCAGAGCTAATTTTCTTGCACCTCCAACAAAAGAAATCAATCTTCCGCCAATATCCCGCTTTCAGGAACCAGTAAGAAACAAATCGAACCCGAACCTCCCGCTCTTCAGGAACTGGCAAGGAAAGAATCTCCAAAGGAAATTTGAAACCAGCAATCTCCGCAACGAACCTTCCTTTCGCGTGGTGATCGACACCTTCTCCCAATCGTGAACTCCATCTCCTTCGACAGAAATCACCGCGACCGAGAAAACCGCCGAAGCTCGAAGCCGTCCACCGAACCAAATCGGTAATTGCCTCTGAATCCTTCGCCCGTCACCCTGCTGTTCCGCCGAACTCCTCTGCGCCGAGTCGTCCGAAGCTTCATCTAGAACCGATCGTAGAAGAACGAAAACCGCATCTTCGAACAACTTTGAACTGCGCCGAATCTTGGCCGCCCAAAATTTTTCCTTGCCCGAGAACCTCGTTCCGCTGAACTCTTCTGCGCTGAGATTTCTCCTCTGCCCTATAATCAGACTCTGATACAACTTGTTGAGAAATTAGGGCGAAAAAAAAAACAAGAATCGACATAAATCCAAAAAAACACACAGAGATTTAACGAGGTTCGACAAAGATGCTTACGTCCTCGGGAGCAGAGCGACGGCTTTTCCATTAATTCAAAAAAATAGTTCATGATACATAATATGGGATATGGGATATGGGATATGGGATAAGATATAAGGTTACATACATGCCTATTTATAACCTTAGAAAATCATGGAGTACAATATGTAATTACCAAATTACCCCTGTACCTCACCCCCAACCCACATAAGGAAACTCTTCTGATTTGGATATAATCTTCCGCTCCAGCATCTGTCCCTTATATGGTATATGAGCCATACCTAACAATTACATTCAACAATAATTGACGGTTGAGTCGCGTGCAGTGTGGGTTTACTCCAACGTGACTATTGATAGCGGGAATTTTAGCTATAAAGTGTTGGTTGCATCTTCTCTATCAGT
>NW_018221813.1:0-906 GCF_001263595.1 Phalaenopsis equestris
GATTCATAACTTTTAAAAAATTGATCCAATAATTTAAATTTTATTATCGAATCAGTTCGATACTTCTGATTCATAACTTTTAAAAAAAAATTTATCCAATAATTTCAATTTTTACACCGAATCAGTTTGATACTTCTGATTCATAACCTTTCAAAAATTGATCCTTTTTAACGAATCAGTTCGATACTTCTGATTCATAACTTTTAAAAAAACCGATCCAATAATTTCAATTTTTTTAATCGAATTAGTTTGATACTTTTGATTCATAACTTTTAAAGAATTGATCTAATAATTTCAATTTTCTCATTGAACCAGTTCGATACTTCTGATTCATAACTTTTCAAAAATTGATCCAATAAACTTCTGATTCATAACTTTTAAAAAATTGATCCAATAATTTCAATTTTTTTATCGAATCAATTTGATACTTCTGATTCATAATTTTTACAAAATTGATCCAACAATTTCAATTTTTTTTATCGAATCACTTCGATACTTCTGATTCATAACTTTTCAAAAATTGATCCAATAACTTTAATTTTCTCATCGAATCAGTTTAATACTTCTGATTCATAAATTTTAAAAAAATTGATCCAATAATTTCAATTTTTTTATCGAATCAGTTCGATACTTCTGATTCATAACTTTTCAAAAAAAAAAATTGATCCAAGTTTCAATTTTTTGATCGAATTAGTTTGACACTTCTGATTCATAACTTTTAAAAAATTGATCCAATAACTTCAATTTTTTTATCGAATCAGTTCGATACTTCTGAATCAGTTCGATACAAAAATTGATCCAATAATTTCAATTTACTCATTGAATCAGTTTGATACTTCTGATTCATAATCAGTTTGATACTTCTGATTCATAACTTTTCAAAAATTTATCTAATAATTTCAATTT
>NW_018221813.1:1028-1297 GCF_001263595.1 Phalaenopsis equestris
TCAGTTCGATACTTCTGATTCATAACTTTTCAAAAGATTGATCCAATAATTTTAATTTTTATACCGAATTCTATTAAATCAGTTCGATACTTCCGATTTATGATTTTTCCAAATTGATCGGATAATTTTCACTTAGAATCAGACCAATATTTCTAATTCACATCCTTCAAGAATTGATCCAATAATTTCAATTCTTACTTTAAGATCAGTCCTACACTTCTGATTTCTTCTATTGGAAGTCAGTTCCAAATGTCTGACTCTCCTTGATA
>NW_018221814.1:0-3248 GCF_001263595.1 Phalaenopsis equestris
AATAAAAGTCTTATTAGCCATCTTTTCAATGTGACTAATTCATTATAAATATTGTTTATGCCACATGGCCAAAACGTCCTTACATGAGCCAGAAAAAATGATGCAGCCCCATTGATTTTAATCAGCCTTCTGGAAGAGAAATCCTGACGATTACAACAATCCAGGATTTGGTTCAAGCATATTTTGGGAAAGGAAAAAAGAGAAACTGTATTCTCAAGTTTTGGCTTTTGTGTAGAGAAAGAAAAATATGTTTTCTTGATTTTATATCCATTAGTATTGGTTCGTTTGAAGAAGCATGGTAATCAATACAAGTAGCAAGTTCATTTGTATAATTGTTAGAATCATATGATCAATTATCCAATTTGTCATGCTTAATTAAAAAATTGAACGGAAAAAAGAAATGATAATTTATCCAAAAATAACAACAAATCATCTGTTTTCCAAACGCAAATACCAAACGCTATACAGTTTATCCAAATCACGGGCAGAATGACCATTTATCTAGAAACAACTGCAAATCAGCAGTTTTCTAAAAACACAAACCAAACAGCCAGCCAGCTTATCCGGATCAGCTGATGATCAGCAGCTTATCTGAATCAGCAGCATAAGTTGGATAAGCTGCAGTTGCCCCAAACAGGACCCTCAGTTTGGTCTTCATTGCAGTTTGGCGAGCACAGGAAAATTTTAGAAGCCCCGTTTGGATGGATTTTTCAGCGAAGGTTTATTCCTCCGCCTTTGTCATTTTACCCTCCGACATCTCATTACTATTGTTACCATCGCTTCCCTTACACTAATCCCACAAAGATACAGAGCAAGCAAGAGTTTTTATGGAGATTTTTGCTGGTGCAATGGCTGCGAGAGAGATTACCAGAATGCTGCGAAATCCAAGCGGTCCTGTTGGAAAAAAAATATATATACATGTTCCAGAAAATAGCATTGTAATTATTAAAATACAGCTTTATATCTATTAAAATAAAACATGCATACTATAAGAGAGAAGAGTTCCACGACGCACACCTTACAACTTTATTACAATAAATACTAAACATAATTCTTGCACACACAAACACCGAGTACTACAGAACTATATATAGAGCTCAGTCGAACCGACACACTCAAAAATTATCAAGCATAACATAATAACAGATAAAGTTACAAAAGCTTAACTGGAAAGAGAAGGTAGTGGGAAGCACTTTTGAGTTGTCCATTTTTTTTATTTTTGCTTTGGATATTCAAATATCTTCTTTTGATAGTATTTGGTTCATGGTGAGGTGCATCGCTAAACTTTGTCCGCCGAATGGACATTCTTTATCTGGATGATTGTTACCTGTAAGTTTTCTTAATTATCAGTTATATCATCACTAGCCATTGATATATTGTCATCTTCATTCATCTAATCTTCATCTTCTTCAAATAATTTGACAAACTGCTGTTGTAATCTTTTTTTACTTTTGTCCGTGGATTCCTTTGGAAATTTCTTCCTTAATTGTTGATAAAGATTTTTAAATGAGATATCGTCTTTTGCTTGATCTTTAGGCAGACTTACTTTATTGGTTTGAATTGCTTTATTGATGGAAATATCATTTTCTTCCATTCTAATGGTGGTATGCAGTTTGATTGAATAATTTCATTATAAATATTCTCGATTTAAAGTTAAGATTTTATGACCAAATTCATGAAATTTGATAATTAGTGAAAAAATATAAATCTTTTTGACTTCTACAAAGATATCAGTTGAAATTTTAGATATATAGGGACAATATTCTACCGAATGGGAATCAGTAACTTTGATTGAAAGGGGCAAGATTTGGGTTACAATAACAAAATTATCCCATTATTAATAAAACCAATGTGGAATATCATTGGATAGAATTTCAAGCATCATTACAAACATCCAGGAATGTTCTCATCAACGATTAATAACAAGAAATACTTTACTCATGAATTCAATATAAGTCCAATAATTAAGAGAAATCAGTTTTAAATTAAAATTCGAGAAGTTTATATTCAACTGTTTTAATTTGATGTAGTGTAAGACCCAATTCTTATGATTAATAATTCTATGAATTGTAGCTTTACAATAAGCAATAGATTTTTTTTCTTCATTATAACTATATTGGATTTCAACACATTTAAAGGAGATAAGAATTTTTTTTATATTCAACTGTTTTAATTTGATGTATTAAAAGACCCAATTCTTTATGATTAATAATTCTATGAATTGTAGCTTTACAATAAGCAATAGATTTTTTTTCTTCATTATAACTATGTTGGATTTCAACACATTTAAGGGAGATAAGAACTGTTTCATACATATTCTGATCATAAAAATATTCATGGAGAAAAGGTATGTACCAATATAGCACTCAAGGATGGTCCAAAGGGATGTAAAATGATAATCATCACTGTTGATTTTTAGAATACGAGAGACTGCATCTTTGGTACAAAGTTATGACTGAGATTCAGATTCAAGAATTTCTGAGTTGGATTTAATAGGTGATTTAGGATCAGTAGAGGAAGATGATTGAAATGGAGGTTGATCACCATAAAAATATTTGGTAAGATTCATTTGAGGAGGATTAGTGCCTAATCTTGATATTTTTTTATATGTAAAGATTATGAAGTTGACACCACTAGGCGCCAAAAACTTGATCCCAAGAAAAGTAAGGTTTCAATTTTATCTTTAAATAGTATGGATTTTACACAAGTATACATATCATTATCAAGTAATCTAGGACTTTTTAATTAAGCCCTGAATATCGATTCCACGGAGATCGAGATTATTCACGATGGCTTTCAAGAGAAGTTCTTGTCTAGAATAACACTCCCTAGCTTGGAAAGTTGATAATGGTTTGATTTTGATTATATCCTATAATTATCACTACAATACTACTTCTACTTCTAAACTAAAATACTTAGTGAAAATCAGAAAGTGGGGTTTAATATATTAAAAGTACTGATGTGTGTCGATTTAGTGTGTTAATTTTGCAAATATCTTTCAATATTACAAAATATACACGATAGTACAATAGCAAATATATAAACTAATCCACCTGCATCAAGTTTTTAGCGTCATTGCCGGGGAAGTAACGAAAAGCAATAGTAAGTTATTTTATAATTTAAATTATTTTTATTTTAAACTAAAAAAGAGTGTTTGTAGTTTAGTTTGAATATTTTCATATTTTAGTGTGTTTGCTTATTTTAATTACTTACTGTGTTTGTTTATGTGTAGTGTAAGATCTGAAGAT
>NW_018221814.1:5512-5792 GCF_001263595.1 Phalaenopsis equestris
TTTACTTATCCAATAATTGTCATTGGCGCTTAAGCGTGGGGCCTCCAACGCTTAAGCGTGGCCTTCTCTTTTTAACCGGCGCTTAAGCGCCAGATATGACGCTTATACGCTAAAACACTTTTGCACATTTTTCACCTATTTGCTCCAAATTTGATCCTTTTTTCACTCTTTTAAGCGTTTTTTTTCACTCCTTTAAGCGTTTTTCACTTTTTTACATGTACCTGAAAGGAAAACACAAAAATACATTCCATTAAAGTATAATATCTCAAAAATAGGTATA
>NW_018221815.1:0-1321 GCF_001263595.1 Phalaenopsis equestris
CTGTTGTGAAAAAAGAATAACTTCTTTGGAGAGAGCAACTTCGACACACAAGAAGTAGGAAAAAGAATACCTTGTTTGGAGGGGGTAACTTTGACACACAAGAAGTAGGAGATTTACTTAATCTTTTATAGAGAACATTGAAGTCAATTTTGGGGCAAGCGTTTGAAGAAGCGGGTTATTAGTGTTGGTGAAGATGAGGTCATCAACATACAAAATACATTATGGTGTGTTAATGAAAGTAAAAAAAAAAGTGAGGTGTCAGCTTAGGGGATGGAGAATGCGATGGTGAGAAGAAAGTGAGATGCGTTATTTATATCAAGTAGGAGGCAGTTGCCTCAAGTCATATAAAACCCTTTTCTTAGGTGAAAAGCATAAATAGGATGAGTTCGGTTGGATTGTGAAAACCTAGAGATTGGCTCTTGTTGATGTCTCCCTCAAGATGTCTATGGATGAAGGCATTATTGACATCCAACTGTTTAAGTGGCTACTCTATCCATCCTTTGGATTGAGTTGGGCCGAGGGGCTAAAATTGGTCACTTAAATTATCGGTTTGAAGGTTTAATTTTGGGTCTTCGATGAAAATCCTTTTTAACCCACCGTGCTATGTTTAATCCAAATCATTAGGGTTGTATTTGGTGTGAATCTCCCATTTACAAAAGATAAGATTATCCGATAGATAAGATGCGACAAGTTTCCATATAGCATTTTTGGATGAGGGTGTTGAACTTAACGGATTTAGTAGCTGTTCAGGTTGTCTCAAGGCTTATTAGGTAATATTAAATTCATGATTGGAGGGAGATTGGAAATAGTTGATTGGGGTGAGTTTGGTGAGTTGCTTTGTTGATATGTTTCTTGGACGAATTTGCATAGGGCGAGCATTGTGAAGAAGGGGAGTTGGAGGTTGGGCATTTGTATTGCTGGTGTTGTGTGGTGAGGAGGAGAAGGGTAGGTTATGGATTGTTTGGGTGAAGTTACTGAGGTTCGGGATAAGTTGTAATAGTTGTTGGGCTGACAGTTAGTGGATGATTGAAAGGATTATGGGATCGTGGTGATGGATGAAATTCTTAGGTAGATTTCATATTAAGGGAGGAAAGGAAGGAAATGTGGTAATTTGGTCTCCACGATTTGGCTGGTGGTGCCCAAATTATGAAATAAGTAGCATTGAGTGAATTTTTGATTGGAAATAGAGCCTTTAGGATGGTTTCAAGAAGGGGGTTGGCTGTGCGCAGTGGAAAAGATTGGTGGGATGTGCTTAAGAGATGAATAAGGATGTAATAAAGCAGTGTTATTTGCCAAAGGAGGAGATGGGGTTTTTTTTTTT
>NW_018221815.1:1495-9248 GCF_001263595.1 Phalaenopsis equestris
TTGAGAGATGGAGTAACCAAGAAACATATAGGAGTAAGAGTGGTGATCTAACTTGTGAGTCCTGTAGAGTCAAAGCCATGGGGAGCAAAAAAACCCAAAAAAAAATTTAGTTTCCTGTTTTTAAGAGGGATTCCGTTTTTTTGTTCTTTCAAATTGAAATTGCTTATAGAGAATAGTGGTATGCATAAAGTTGATTAGGTATTTGCTGGTTGTGAGGGTATATGGCCTGAATGTTGGTATAGGGGCAGGACAGGAGACTAATGTGGATTTCAATAAAATGATAGCATCGTTCAATTAAACCATTATGTTCTAGAGTGTGTGGAGGTGTGGTAAAATTGGACATACTTGTGGAGGTAAGAATTTGAGGACCATGTATTCATCACCATTATATATGTGGAGAGGCATAACAGATCATTGAATTTTTTTTTCTACTAATGATTTAAATGCGTTGATAGAAGTTAGAATATTAGGGTTTTTTTTTTTTTTTTTTTTTTAGTTGGGGGAAGGTTTATATGGGGAATGTCTAAAAGGTGCAATTGGAATGTTAGACATTTTAGAATAAAGAAGTTTCAATGGATGAGAAGTAATTAATGTAACATTAAAATGTAACTTACGAGTTTTATTACAGTGATTTGAATTGCAAATATAACGAGATACATTAGATGAAAGCTTATGTAAGATGCACTCAGAGGCTAAGTGAGATATAATGTCAAAGGTGAAGTGACCTAGGATGATAATGTTAATGGTCGGTGGAAGCTTTAGTGATGGAGAAGGCAATCACATGTTTCGAGTGCGGTAACTCATAGATGGTATCTTTACTCGTGCCTTATAAGAGGATACTTTTTTTTAGTGAAGATCCTTGAAAAAGAGGGAATGCAGTGAGGTTTTAATGGTGACATTGTAATTTAGACAATATTGAGAAATATGAATACAAAATTTTTTATCGAATAGAGGGTTCACACCATTTTTAAGTGAAAAAGAAATAGAGATAGAAAAGATAACATGAACCATATTGAGCGGTCGGTAACCTAATACTATTGACAACATAAATGCTTTTTGTGGTTGAATATTCTAAATGGGAAGATTTTGGAGATCTATAATGACATAATGGGAACCACTTGAGTTTAGGATCTTCGTGAAGGTAGGCATGTTGTGTTTATGGTGGAGTTATGGGGCAATAGATGGACTTGAGAAGGTTAGTTTTGATGGGTGATGGGTATGTGAGTAAAATTTGAATATTGATATGTCGAATAGCCTTGTTGATGACATAATTTACATTTATTGAGATTGGGTGATTTGTTTTGTTGATGGAATAATTTGAAGTGCGTGGGCATTGATGTATTGATTTTTTATTTAATGTTTGATTAGTTATTTTTGGAAGGTTTTTCAGCTACATTTTTAGTGGCCGGTATTTAAGGTAGGTAGACATGTTTTCTTGTATCATATTTAAGGTGAGCTTTAAAATCGGTGAGCTTTTCATGTAGTTCTTCAAATGTGATGGTTTTTTTTGGACATAGATAATGGGGCTTAAAGCTTTATGTTGATTGTCAAGGCCTAAGGATTTAGAGAGAAATGAACACAGTACTAACCTTATCATCTGGATGTTCAACGAAGGCTAATTCGCACATAATGTTTTAAAATGTTGCATCGAATCAGTGATGGATTTAATGCCCTTGGTGAGAAGGCAGAGATCTTTGACATGATTTATGCATCTTCTAGATGGTGTAATGAAAGTGTTGATCAAGATATTGCATGCTTCTCGTGATTTACAAAAAGAGGCAATTATGGAAACAAGATTCGGGGAGGAAAGCAAACTATAACACTGAGGATTAGTTAGTCCACATGAATCTAGAGAAGGTATTCAAGATTAGGAACTTTTTCATTGGTAGTGAGAGCTTTTGTTGGACATGGATAAGAATTGTCAATGAAATTGAGGAAGTCATACTGCTTTAGTGTCGCATGAAATTGGAAGCAATATGACTGGTAGTTTGAGGGTGTAAAGTTGATTTAGGAGTTGGTTTTGATGGTAAGTGTTGGGTTTTCACAAATCGGTTTGACGATGGTATGGATGTTTCGTTTGGGGATGGCACGGATTTTTGGGTTGAAGGGGTGGAGTATTTGGCTATGGCCTAGGAAGAGGGGTTGTTAGTTAAAAGCTTTTAGGAGAAGGGGAGGAGAGATGCTACGTGAGCCACCAATCATGTGAGAAGGAGAGGATTTGGATGCTTGACTGGGGCTTGTTGTTGTTTTGATACCATCTAGAGAGAGATAATTGATATGTAGAGGAATATTTCTTCTCTATCATCTATTCACATGTAAGAGTACAAATATATCATTGCATGATTGAAAAATAATATGAAGGTGTATTAACTCAATATTCTACTCGTCCTCCTAGTATAACTAGAAATAAAGTATGCATAGAATTGTAAGTGTTGGTGTTTTTAACTTTCCTCGAATATTCATATATATCGAAGAAAGTGGCTCTGTAATGCCCGCCTTTGTCCAGATTAGTGAATTAGGCAGCATAATATCTTACTCATTATGTATCTTTTTAAACTTAAAATAATATATAATTTTTACTTGGAAAGGCTAACCTGTTCGTGTGTTTATCTACCTTTTCAATATTTTGTTTAGTTTATTTCATTACTTACCAGTTTTTGTGTTTAGTGGAAGGAAAGCAGAAGTGGTTTAACGAAGAAAATCATTAAGCATGGGAGTTTCTACATATTAGTCTATGCTTTGGTGGTCATCAAGAAACATTAACGGGGTCTTTGGTTTTCACAAAATAGATTGAGAGTAAATGCTGTTATAATTATTTTTTAGGCCTTTAGTTTGATATGACTATTTAATGCAAAACACATCTAATAATTTTAGTTCTTAGATTTATTTTGAGAATTGTAATATAAGTGTTAATTGATTATTCAAATATTTCACCATTCTAAAAGCAAATTCAATAATTTTGAAACACATCCTGACCAAAGTTGTATTGTGGCTCATGCCCGGTTACTTGGTCGTGTAAATACGTTTTGAAGCAATGCGTAATATTTATTACATCATCTCGTTCAACCTTAATTGAATCATTGAACATCAAACTTCTTCTTCCGGTTCTCCGGTTTGGTTTATCTATTTCCTCTTTAAAGTAAGCTGGATGTTTCTCTCATGTTCTGCAGTATTTCAACTACATGGGAATGCTTGCTGTGGAAGGTTCATATGATAAAATGGAGGCTCTTTTGGATCTGAAAATTCACCCTGTTGACATTCTTCTAATGCTGGCGGCCTCTGAAGGGGACAAACCAAAAATAGAGGAACTTCTAAGGGCTGGCGCGAAATTTGATATCAGAGATGTTGATGGCAGAACTGCATTGGATAGAGCTAATGATGAGATCAAACAGTTCATTCTTGGCTTTTCTGTGCAGAAAGCTGCATGACTGAATTTTACATGGATTTAACACCTGGAACTTGTGAGTAATGCTTATTTGTACGTTTTATATGTTTGAAAAAGTTTGTTAAATGTTTTTAGTTTTTACTATGTAGTATATGCTATTTAGATCCTTATGTTTTGGTAATAAGTTTAGTCTGCTTGAGCTACATTATCATTTTTTTTCTTTTTTACTTTCAGGATTTGACTTTGGCTTTGCCAAATTATCCGAGTACCTCTGTATTATGGATTACCAGGATCATATTTTTTTAGCCATGAAGTGGCTCTGTAATGCTCACTTTTATTATCCTAGAGTTATAAATAGCTTTTTTTTTAATTAATTGGACTTGCTCTGTGAAAAAGTCACTGGATTTTTTTTTTTCATTCAAGAACTATAGATTTTGGACCTTTTGCCTCTATATCATTTTATTTTCCTTCGTGCAAATTGTACCATTTATCTATGATGTGCTGTGTAGATTATAATTGTGTCTTCCAATCCCCAACCTAATCTACTTCTTGAAAGCAGAAAGTTGTAGTGTTGGATCCCAGATTGTCTTTTATGAATATGCCTCGAGAGTTAAAGTCAAATGAAATAGACAATAAAGTGAATCAAGAGTTATTGTGGAGAGAATGGGGGATAGTCCCCTTATTCGCATTTTTGTCTTCTATTTATGTAGGTGTATTTTGTACAATTACAGAACTTCCGATCCCCAACCTAATATACTTTTTGAAAGCAGAAAGTTGTAGTGTTGGATCTCAGATTGTCTTTTATGAATACGCCTCCAGAGTTAAAGTCAAATGAAATTGACAATAAAGTGAATCAAGAGTTACTGTGGAGAGAATGGGGGATAGTCTTCTTATTCGCATTTTTGCCTCCTAATTATATAGGTGTATTTTGTACAATTATAAAAATGATGGAACAGTTGTGAAAATTGTTCTTAATATGATTAATGTTCTAATAAATTGTATTGATTTCATTCTATATCTGCATTACAATTTGAATTTTGATACGACGATAATTGGTTTATCGACTTGCTAGAATGATCGACTGAGGCGTTCGGTCGAACAATGATCTTATCTGTCGTGGTAAAACCAAATCAGCCGTCCAATCACGATCAGGGGTTTTCTATCTGCATTTCGGTCGGTCGGTCGGTCGACTGATGAGAGATTTATTTTGTTAGATGAATCACGGCTCACTTGTCTTTTTTGAATCAAGTCTTATGGGGCCTGCGTCTCGTCTACTTAGTCAGTTTGTCATCTCAATCGGATATGTCTATTTGCAAGGTCTTGGGCGGATCTTGTCTCTGTCTGTGAGGTATCCAATAAGACTTGCTACTATGATGAATTACGCCTTGATCTTGGCAGATCTTGTCCCTATCAAGCGAGAAACCATCTCCAGAGCTTTGATCGATCTCAATTTTAGAGGCGCGACTTCACCTGTTTTACGCCTTGGCCTTGATAGATATTATCACTAGCAAGCGGGAAACCATCTCCAGAGCTTTGATCAGTCTCGATTTTAGAGGCGCGACTTCACCTATTTTACGCCTTGGCCTTGATAGATATTATCGCTAGCAAGCGATAAACCATCTCCAGAGCTTTGATCAGTCTCGGTTTTAGAGGCACAGCTGCACCTGTTTGGCGGTGACTTGTCGGTTAATTGTTTGCCCTTGAGGGAAGCTTTTTATTTTTGTTCGTCCACTCTCTTTGAGATTTGTGTCGGTAGTTTTAGTGCATACATATTAGTTCCCCGAGTTTTCTTGCTCCTTGGTAGCGGCAACTGCGATAAGAATAGAGAAATTTTTAGTATGTCACAGGAATAAAGAAAATTTAATAATTAATTCTCTTTATTTTTGTGATTTACGTATCTTATAAATAAAGTCAGGAACCGGGCTGCTTTTTCGATATTTTCTAATTTTCTAAATTGGCATCATGTCAGGTGGTACGAGTAAAACAACAACAGATTTGAGCCTATCGGCTTTGGTGGGATTAGCACATTCTGATACGGCACCTGTCCACAAGAGGAAAAAGGTAGTGAAAAGAGAGAAGAGGGATACATCCGGCCCCGAGTCGGTTGATCAGGTTGCTTCCTCCGGGGATCTTGAAGGCAGGCTGCTGAAGAGGTCTCTTCGGGAAATTGTGGGCCCTGTTCCGAGCGAGGATAGGGTTGCGACGAACTTGTCAATCTTGCCTGAAAATGGGAGTACCGACAGTCACAGTAGCCCGAGAGCGTAGGTTACAACTATCTCTTTGCAGCCGCCCATGTAGGAAATGAGGGGAGGCCCTCCAGCGGTAGTGGAAGGTGTTTCCCTTACTGTATCAGAGCTTTATAGGCTCATGAGTATGGGCCTCTCGCTCGATAGTGACAAAATTCTCTGAGGGCAAGGCGTAATTTATCCTAGCAGCAAGTCTCATCGGATACCTCACACAAGCAGCAATAAGATCCATCCAAGACCTTGCAAATAGGGGTACTCGGCTGAGGCGACGAACTTACCAGGTAGACGAGACGTAGGCCCCGTAAGACTTAAGCAAAATCGACAAGTGAGTCGCGGTTCACACGACAAAACAAATTGACTCATCAGTTGACCAACCAACCGAACGAAGCGCAGGCAAAAACCCCCTGATCGAAATTGGACGGTCGACCAAATTTTTCCATGACAGACGAGATCGTCATTCGATCGAACGTCTCATTCGACCAAACACAATGTACGGTCGCTAGCAGCAGATTACCTCAGTCTACCGCATTCTAGCGAATCGATCAACCCATTATCACTGTATCAAAATTCAAATTATAATACATATATAGAATGAAATCCATACAATTTATTAGAACATTAATCTTATTAAGAACAATTTCCACAACTGTTCCTTCATTTCTGTAATTATACAAAGTACGCCTCCATAAATACGAAACACAAATATGAATAAGGGGACTCTGCCCCAGTCCTCTCCACAATAGCTCTTGGTTCACTTTATTTTCTCTTTTACTTCACTCTAACTCTCGAGGCGTGTTCACAAAAATCAATCCGGTATCCAAATATATTCTTTTGTTTTGTACAAGCCATCTCATTTTTCCTTAGTTTGGTTTATATTAGCCGAAGCTCTTCATTTGTAATTTCTTGTTGACATAATGCATTCTCATTCTCTGCCCATGATTTTTCTCATCTTGGATTTTCCATATAAAATGTGAATGTTCTTTCTTTTAATTATTTCAGTATTCATTACATTGATACTATAATACTTACTAATGAATAAGAAAGCCTGCCAAATCCAAAAAAAAGCAGAAGAGGAGAAAAGAGAAGAAAAAGAGAGCAAACACAAATTTTAGATGAGTTGGCAAATTGGCCTTTGTCTATATCAAGGGAATGGGATCTTGCACTGTTTAAGGAGGAAGACAGTTTGCTAGCGCTACTCTGTCTCTCTCTGAGCGCAGGATACAAAAGAGCAAATCTGGTAGGGCTTGAATAGAGATATAGTTGAAAACGCAGTGAAATAATATTTTCATTCTACCCTTAATGATCCAACATGCGCAAAACTAAGAATAGGAAGGCAATGCCAAAGCTTTGCGTTTCTTTGATGAATCAACTCAAATATGCATCACGCACACTCTTTGCTCGCACTAAATTCTGTCCACGACATCTTCAAGTTACTGCCCATCTCTGTCAGCAGAGAGTAGACTATTCTCTTTTTTGGGTTGCAACCTAACCAATTATCCTCCCTCAAACTCTCATCTGTGACATTATCCAGTTCAACCAAGCTCATTCCAGCACCCTTCTGCAAGCCCCTCTTCTCCATCATCACTCTAACCCTCTCCACCTCTTCCCACTTCCCCTCGGCCGCCCATATATTGGACAGCAAGATATAAGGCCCAACCTCCTCAGGCATCATTTCTATTAGTTTTCTCCCGACAAACTTCCCAATCTCCCAATTAGAATGTGTCCAGCAAGACGACATCAATGAACCCCATAATGCCTTCAGTGGTTTTTTTGTCAAATCCTTCACAAAATCCGCGTTGTCTTTCAGCAAACCGTTTCGGCCGAGAAGATCCACCATGCATCCAACATGCTCAACTGTAGGCTTAATGTTATAAACACGAATCATATGATCAAAACACCACCATCCCTCAAGCACAGAGCCTGACTGAGAGCAAGCACTGAGAATGCATACAAAAGTTGATCCATTTGGCTTTGAGCCACACTTCTCCATCTCCAGCAACAGCTCAAGCGCAGCATCAGTTTGGCCATGTAGTCCATAGCCCATTATCATTGCATTCCATGACACTGTGCCTCTTTCAGGCATTTGATCAAATCCTGCTTGTGCTGACTTGATTGCACCGCA
>NW_018221815.1:9860-17443 GCF_001263595.1 Phalaenopsis equestris
GCGGCGGTGGGGAGCCCAGCGGTGAAGAGGGAACGGAGGAGAATGTTGGCGGCGAAGGCGTCTGGTTGGGGAAGGACGAAGAAGAGAGTGACGGCGAGGGGAAGGGAGGAGGGAAGTGAGGAGAGGGCGAGAAGGGTACGGCCGGCGGCGAAGGGGTTGAATAAGAGGCCGGAGACGACAAGCTGGGCGAGGATTTGGGTGAGAGCGGATGAGTTGTGCTGGAAGCGGTAGAAGTTGAGAGCGCGTAGAAGTGGGTGGCGAAGATTTACGGTCTGGGAAGATGGATGAGGAGAAAAATTGTTGTTTGCAAGCGTCGCAGGTGGGTGCAGTGCCGCCGGAGATGACTGGAGGCGAGAGAAGGGGGTTACTGTGTGGTTTTGGTGGCTAGAGGTTGCGTTCGAGATGAGGGGGACTGTGGTGGTCATTTGGTTGGGTTTGAGCGGCGCGGCGGCTTCCTCATTTTCAAGGGGACATCTGAACGCTTCCCGCTCGATAGAACATCATCCCAAGTTAGGCTTGGATTGACTAGCAGTGAACGTCAAATGTCGAACCTCCTGCAAATGAAGTCTTAAAATACTGTGTTTGCTTGAAGAATGCAAATAAAAACATGAAATTTCATATTTATGGTAAGGTATTTATTGATTTCTATTGTTACATGTTAGTAATATGTTAGTGACTGAACGAACAATCAGCTTGGTTCAATACATATTAGGAATTTCTATAAAGATTGCTGATGACTATAACAGAGAATGAGATAGAGCATGCACGTTCTGAGAAAAATAAACTAAATTGTTGGATTTGAATCTATCCTTGGATCACGCTTGAAGGGATTAGAGCGTTGGGAAATAATCTTGTGTGTTTATATAAATTTTGTGGGCATATATATACATACCACCCAATTTTTATGTATTTACATATCTAGCACCTAAACTTTACTTTCTTACATTTATAACATCCAAATCTTTGATAAATATTATTACTTTAACTTTTTAAAAGTGAAATACATGCATAGGAAAGCTGACGTGTATAAAAATTGAACTTTGGGTGTTAGATATGTAAATTCATAGGAATTGAGTGGTATATATCCAAATTGAACTTTGAGTGATATATATATATAGGGGAATTAACATACATAGCACCCAATTTTTATGCATTTATTTATCTCACACCTAAATTTTAATTTTAATATGATAAACCTCTTTTCCTATGTATAAAAAGATAGGAATAGTATAATCCAGTTTTTCATATATAGATTAGGTTGCTTAACATGTGAAAATCAAAATTTAAGCGAGAGATAAGTAAATGTATAAGAATTGTGTGTAAATTTCCGTTTTTTTTTTATCGTCAATCGCTATAAAAACAATCCTGGCCGCCCAAATTCGCAAAACAAACACTGGCACCATCGGGAATTCTGCTATGGGATTTGTTTCCGGCGCCGTGGACTCCATCATCCTGCTTTTCTCCGCGGTGCTGCTTCTGGCGGTGCCGCTGATCGACGCTCAAAGCTGCTTTCCTGCTTGGTTCTTCCATCCGGCGTTGCTCGATCTCAGGCGCTGGTACATCGACGAGTTCGGTGACTACTTGTTGAAAGAGAAGCCTCACTTCTTGATCGGCCTAACTTGGATTGAGATCGTCTTCATCTGGCCTCTCTCAATCGCCAATGTATATGGGATCCTTGCCCGCCGGCCCTGGGTCGCCACAACCTCACTCATGGTGGGAGTCTCTATCGCCACTTCTATGGTATGTGGCTGATTTTGTTTTTGATAGAAAGTCTTAATCTTGGTGGTGATTGAGTGTGCGAGAGGAGTGGTGGGGAAGTGAATTGCACCGGAAAGGGTAGAGGAATAGAAGGTGAAGATTTAGGGGTTTTCTTACTGGTTTGTTGTTGATGGTTGCTCCGTTGGGAAGATCTTATTTTGTTTGAGCGATTCTGTTGTAGGTTCTGTTTGGCTGCCGGTAGGATTTTGTAAAATAGGATTTAGTTTCTCCTCTGAGAGTTGAAATAACTAAACACATCAACAAAAAAACCTTCTTTTAGATCCAACAGCATTGTTGCATGATGAATGCATAGCAGATTTGAAAGAAGGTTTGCTGTTGATTTATAAAATTTACTCAAAGAGGAAATATGTTAAAAGGTACCAAATGCATGTCATGATATTTTGCTTCTAATTGTAAATATGTAATCTTCATTGCCTTAAGCCGTGAACTTATTGAAGGAAAAGTAGAGAAAATCTTATAACTATAAAGAGAGAGTGGATTTTGGAGCTCATAGAGCAAACTTTATCCATCGGGCCAATTGAAAAAGTAGTTTGGATCAAGGTAGACTATTGTTATCTTACTTTAGATTTGAATATCATCATCCTTTTTTTTTTAAATTTCAGTTTTTTGTTTGGTTGGATTTTAAAGGAAGTTAAATCTATGAAAACTTATAGGCTTTTGATCACGTAAATTTTTATGTAGTAGAATCGACTGTACTGATCATATTGACATATAAAATTAAATTTTTACCATATATTTGGTCTAATTTTAATGGGTATATTGAACTCAATTAAATTTTTTGTAGAACCAAAAAAATTTTTAAGTATTATTCCGGATATTGCATATGAATGATTTTGTGAATTATGATGGTCAAATTGTGTATATCAATTTTTCTTGCAACTTCTATTTGTTGTACTTTTAACTTTTGCAAATTATTGAACATGTTTGATGATATTCATCTGGGCTGAAATTGTTAATATCTCATTGGCTATGCATCAAAACTATATGTTCATGAAGTTAAAGAGGGGGGGGGGGGGGGGGGGGCGGTATTTAACTGGAGTGATAAAGGTCTATGCACTTATATAATTATTCATCTATATATTTTATATATTTGAAGATAAGTGAAGTGAAGATATAATAAATAAAGTATAAATATGAACACGTTGAGATATAAAACACATGTATAAGGGTCGAAGGAGAAAACTTATTAAATGTGCTAGATAAAGCAATGAATTATTATTTCATATTATCTTATTGTATTTTTTACATCATATTAAGATGACTATTTTTATTATTACTTGATATATACTTTTGTCTGACATTAGCTCTAATACTAAGTTTGTACTCGATAGATATAAGATGTAATATATTGAGATGTTTTTTTAGTTCACTTAAAGTTAATTTTACTATTATATGATGTATTTTGGCAAATATATTTATTTTTTACTTATGTGTATTAAAAAATTATAGTGAATTTTGAGTGGTCTATTGAGTTGTGGTTGTTTGCTTTTGTTTTATCCACGTGTTATTTTAGAAAGAAGGCAAGTCTTAAGTTGAGTAGAGGTTATTGATTACTATTGAGAAATTGACCTTAGGTATTTTGTTAGATCTACTAGTTTGACAGCCATTGTAATTTACATGTTTTATTGATATAAGAATTATACCATGATTGCTGTGTTTATTCTTGCGATTGTATTATTTATAATGTAATTTGAGTAGATTTTGGCTAATGTTTTATGATATTTGATGATATTAGTTGCTCTAATATTTTTGTGAAAATTGAAAAAAAATAAATTTTCTTTCAAATAGAAATTGAATAGTTAAATAACTGCTACGACCTTGTGACATTGTTAATCGCCTTGTTATAGCGATTTTCCTCAGGCTGGGATATGACACCCAATATATCTCCACAAGCTAATTTTGTTATCTATGATCTCTAAATGCAAGGAATGACATCTCTACATTTATGATGTTTGAAATGGAAATTCTTTATGATTTGATTGAACATGTGCTTCAATGTAATCGCGTAACGATGCTTTCTTCACATGGCTAAAAAATTCAAATAGTGACTACTTTAATTGCAATGTTGTGAAATTTAATCATGCTTAGAATATTTCATATTGAATGTAATGCAACACAATTTTATCAAAGTATCTTTGTGTAATGTGATTCCGTATTCCAATATGTTTAGGTTATTTTAAATATTGCATGCTCTTTCAGATACTGCTAATTATCTAAGAGGAATACTATTGTAACTAGTTCGCCAAATAATTGAAGAGTTTGAAGAAGAATATAAATTAATCAATCATATTTTCTCTTTTATAATTGGGAATGGAATTTTTTTTGGGAGGGAAGTACACATTTCAAAACCTATGCTCAGTAGATCATATATTGGTTAATAGTATGTTAAAGATGTATTTTCTTTATCATTATATTTTTATAATTTAATTTATGAGTTTTTTTTTTTTTATATAATTAAGTAAACAGTTGGAATATTTCTTTTGTGTGCTAGAGGAATTATGCATCCGTATGAGAACATCTCCAACTTAGCTTTATATTTTGCTTCATCATATCAACAATTGGCATGATTATTAGTGTACAATTTGTCATATTTTGCTAGAATTATTCGTGTGATGTGCGTATCCGATTGTAGATTTGCATTAGCAAATCTTAGATCCTAAGACAACCCGCATCACTTTGCCTTATGACATGTTATTTATTTCCTTCATAATTTATGAGCTTTTTTTGAAATAATTAAATATTTTGACATGGATGCCTTGTGTATTAGAGGACTTATGCATTTATTGTGGTGCAATGATTATTATTGCAGAATATCATCCATTTTTCTAGAATTATCTACATGATTTTATGCATCTAATTTTTGGTTTACATGAACAAATCCTAAGACATCCTGCTCACGTAGTATAATGACATACTGTTTTTATCATAAAACATTATACACCAACCATTGACATGCAGGCCTGTTTTTTCCCTCATTATTGTCTTTCGTAATTTAAACTATCAGCCTTTTTTTTTTTTTGTGGGGGCAACTACGCACAGACCCCCCCAAAACTTCCTATTTACAAATCAAGCACCCTCTTTCATCCATTTTTCAAATTCTCACTCAAATATTAAAATTAATGGTAAAACCCCAATCCATATCTTTCATTTTTATCAAATTCTCAATATCGTGTAACGATGCTTTCTTCACATGGCTAAAAAATTCAAATAGTGACTACTTTAATTGCAATGTTGTGAAATTTAATCATGCTTAGAATATTTCATATTGAATGTAATGCAACACAATTTTATCAAAGTATCTTTGTGTAATGTGATTCCGTATTCCAATATGTTTAGGTTATTTTAAATATTGCATGCTCTTTCAGATACAGCTAATTATCTAAGAGGAATACTATTGTAACTAGTTCGCCAAATAATTGAAGAGTTTGAAGAAGAAGATAAATTAATCAATCATATTTTCTCTTTTATAATTGGGAATGGAATTTTTTTTGGGAGGGAAGTACACATTTCAAAACCTATGCTCAGTAGATCATATATTGGTTAATAGTATGTTAAAGATGTATTTTCTTTATCATTATATTTTCATAATTTAATTTATGAGTTTTTTTTTTTATATAATTAAGTAAACAGTTGGAATATTTCTTTTGTGTGCTAGAGGAATTATGCATCCGTATGAGAACATCTCCAACTTAGCTTTATATTTTGCTTCATCATATCAACAATTGGCATGATTATTAGTGTACAATTTGTCATATTTTGCTAGAATTATTCGTGTGATGTGCGTATCCGATTGTAGATTTGCATTAGCAAATCTTAGATCCTAAGACAACCCGCATCACTTTGCCTTATGACATGTTATTTATTTCCTTCATAATTTATGAGCTTTTTTTGAAATAATTAAATATTTTGACATGGATGCCTTGTGTATTAGAGGACTTATGCATTTATTGTGGTGCAATGATTATTATTGCAGAATATCATCCATTTTTCTAGAATTATCTACATGATTTTATGCATCTAATTTTTGGTTTACATGAACAAATCCTAAGACATCCTGCTCACGTAGTATAATGACATACTGTTTTTATCATAAAACATTATACACCAACCATTGACATGCAGGCCTGTTTTTTCCCTCATTATTGTCTTTCGTAATTTAAACTATCAGCCTTTTTTTTTGTGGGGCAACTACGCACAGACCCCCCCAAAACTTTCTATTTACAAATCAAGCACCCTCTTTCATCCATTTTTCAAATTCTCACTCAAATATCAAAATTAATGGTAAAACCCCAATCCATATCTTTCATTTTTATCAAATTCTCAATAGTTTAATCGTGGCACGTGAGAATACATTGGTTTGGTAGTTCAAACAAATCACCTGGGTTGTTAATTTGTAAATATCAATGTTTTGGGTGGTTTGTATGTAATTTTCCCTTTTTTTTTTCTTTTGAAGCACTTGAGGAGCTTTTTGGAATGTTTATTCTGTGTAGTAGGAAAAAATTATTACATCCGGATTCCGGACGCAAAATTTATTTTTTTGACAACCATTGTAGTGGGCTCCACTCCACCCCTCTATAAAACTCACCCAACCATTGCATTACAGTGGGGCCCACTTGCCACGTGGTTCCGAATGCAAATTTGAGTCTGATCTCCTGATGCAATAATCGCTCGTGTGGTAGAGGAGTTATGCAACAACACAACGCACTTCTAAGCTAGTTCTCTCTTTTGCTTCAATCATATAACTTCTGGGATGATTTTTTTTTATATAGAATTTAGCACATTTCGCAAGAATTATCCGTTCATCATGAAGTCAATAGTAGTCGGTCTATTATAATCACCCCAAATATAGTAGACTCTAATAATCTGGATCTCATATTATAAATTTGTTACCATTATGGTGTTCTTATATCTTCAGGCTGCAGTGATGGCAGAGCTGCTGGGTTCTGATAAATCGCCAGACAAGCTGTTGCAGATGTACTGCCCATTTGTAGCTTTCTCAGTTCTGGCAATCCTCAAGGGACTCTTCCCCGGACCTCTCCCCAAAGTTACTAAGGCATCTCATGCACCCTCTGCTAGGAAGAAGAGAGCTTAGCCACTTTGATTATTGCTTGTATTCTTGAACTTAATTGAGTCTTTGGTTTGTTAAATTTGACTTTGTTTAGAGCCTTGTTCAATCATAATTGCTACTACTTTAATCTGTCATGTTGCTTCTAGCATCTAATTTATAACTCTTTTCTTTATCCACATACAATGCCGCCCAAATCTTCTACATACACACAGCATAATTTTTATATATTTACATATCTAACATCTAAAATTTCACTTTTACATGCATATATAACATTCAAATTCTTAACATCACAAAATATCATTATATGTATTGATTTATGACATCAAAATGTTATGAGTATAAATCTTAGATTTTTGATGTTAAATATGTAAATACATGAGAGCTGTATGGTATGTACGTAAAAAATTTCGCAAAAAATTATTTGATTTAACCGCACAAGCTGGGATTGAGGAATTTGTCATGCCAAATAATAAGACTATTCTATTAATGCAAGTCAATTTTATAATTTAAGTAAAATGCGGCCTGCATTTTTTGTCATTTAACGAGTGTTTTTTTTTTTCATTTTATTTTATAGTAAGAGTGTAATAAAATATTTATTAACTTGTATTTTTTTGCCACGTGTCGTTAACATTTATTATGTTGGCTTCAATATAGTTCCACAATCGATTGTTGTTTACTTGCTGTACTGAATCCTGATTCAACAGTGATTTTGGTTATATATATATATATATAT
>NW_018221815.1:17763-19392 GCF_001263595.1 Phalaenopsis equestris
AATATGATTTCTTTAGGTACATATATATATATATATATCGAGAGGCTATTATACAAGCTTTCAGTCATCCCTAATGTGCGTAACAATTCGAGTATCACCTCCGTGCGTGCGTGCGTGCAAACTAATGCTATTATATTATATATATATAATCTTTTAAGAAATACTATTATATTTTCTATTTGATTAACTATTTTTGGGCACCCAAACTAATGCTATCTACAATTCAAGCACTCTCTTTCATTCATTTCTCAAATTATCACTCAAATATCAAAGGACATGATAAAACCTCAACTCATATTTTTCATTTTGATCAAATTCTCAATAGCTTGATTGTCGTGCGCGTAAATGTATCTGTTTCATAGTTCAAAAATCATCTAGGTGCTTTGACTTGTAAGTAACCATATTTCTTGTTCTTTGTATATAACTATCCCAAAGCTTTAATAATGTTTACTATTATATAATTTAAAACTAAAAGTTTTTAATATTACATTCAAAACAATCTCGGAGAAAACCTCTTCGATTCACTAATTTAATTATTATAATATACCATAATGTTATTGATTGATTGCATGCAAACTTTTGTGCATTTAAGAAAAAAATAGAGTTTTTATTTTCCATCATGTAACAAAATAAAAAAAATTATAACTGCTCTTACAAGTTATTTGATTTGATCAAGCACTCCTTTGTTTCCTCAACCGTTCTCTTCTTTTGTCCCGCATTCAAAGTTGTCCTCCGAAGCCACCTAAATCACTTCTTTTGTTATATTTTGGTCTTTAAAAAAGAAATATTACCTAATATTTTTGGTATTATTTGGCCCATTATCATAATAAATATTGCTAAAAAAGTGACATGTCCAACAACTCGGGCACAAAAATAATATAAATGATAGGTCTGTTTGGGATAGTTTTCTGCTTATTTTGTATTTTAGACTGTGACAAAAGTTCCGTTTCCATTTGAGCAACAATTTTTTTTTTAAATCTGTTGCTGCCCGAAGTAGAACTTTGAAACCATTCAATGTACTATCTTTTTTAATATCATCAATTCAACTTCCTATACATAAAATATCAAGAATATATATTTATGCAGTTTTATGCACAACAATTATATAGTGCTTTGTTCATTCTAAGCAAATAATATAACACTTTGCTTTAAGTGGGATGTGTTAGGTAATGTGGAGATCCGGTCCACCGAATTTAATTAGCTTACTAATTAAGCATCTCACATACTGCTCACCTACCGCTCTCATGATTTCTATAAATAGTCTCTTTTGGTTTAAAGGAAATGTAAAGCCAAGCAAGACCAAGTTAATTCCTCTTGAGAGCTAAGAGAAAGAGAGGAAGAGAGAGAGAGGAAGCGAGAGAAGAAAATAGAGATTTTCTTGTAAACGTCGAGGCGCTCGACGGTGTGATTCCTCGAAGTAGTAAAATCCTCTGCAGCTCCGTTGACGTAGGAAATTTTGTCGAACCACGTAAATCTGTGTGTCGCTTTGGTGTTTTTTCTGCGTGCAATTTTTCTGGTTCCATTTTTCTCTTTATTGTCGTCATTTTTCACAACAGGATGATTATTTTCTTATCAATGACTGATGTATCGCAAAAAAAAAAAAAAAGTAATTTGAAGTTCGACGTAAAT
>NW_018221816.1:0-1581 GCF_001263595.1 Phalaenopsis equestris
AAAGGCTCTGCATCTATATAGCTTCCTTCATCGCTATGTGACTATCATGTACTCACCCTCTATAGTAAAAAAAAAAAGAATGAAGAACCAATCTTCAACTGACTGGACCTCCTGTCAATGTGTAACCCTCCATAGTAAAAAAAAAAATAGTAGACTGAAGAACCAATCTTCAACTGACTGGACCTCCTGTCAATGTGCAAATAGCTAGTCATAGATCCTCGCCATTTCATATCACCCACATAGTCTGAGTCAGTGTGGCCTACTGACAAATCTGCTATAAATAATCATCTCTTCAACACCAAAACAACATCAATTGTATCTTTCAGATACTCATTATACTCTTCACAACCTTCAAATATTTTCTTCATGGTTCACGCATGAACCTGCTCACAACACCAACTGCTTGTGCATTGTCTAGTCTATTATAAACCATGGCATACATCATACTACGTTGCACTAGTATAAAAAATTGATCGCATATTTTTCCTTTCTTGGCCATCTTTATGACACTGATCTGAACTCAAGTAAAAGTGAGATGCAATTGGTAGACTCACTTGTTTGCTCGAGTTATCAACCCCAAATTCTTCTGCATCTTCCGATCATAAGCTCCTTGCAAAAATTAAACCTTTCCAACTGCCTTGTCCTTGAGAATCATGTCAAGAATTTTGCAAGCTTCACAAACTCCTTCATTTAGAAATGTTTGGACAGTTGATTCTTCATCATATCAACTTAAATCTGACTGACAGATGCAATCAACATATCATCAACATGTAAAAGGAAGTAAATGAATTCACTATTTGCCAACTTCTTGAAATATGCACAATGATCCATACTGGCTCATCTTCTACTTTTTTCCCCTCATAAACTGATCAATTTTTTTTATGTCACTGCCGTGGTGGCTGCTTCAACCCATATAAAGACTTCTATAAGTTGGAAACCAAGTCTTTTAATAATTCATATCAAGGCAACGGCTGCATGTACACCTCCTTTTGCAATTCTTTGTGTAAGAATGCAGTCTTCAAAATTATGCTACAAGTGCTAAGAAAACACAGATTGAGGGATGTTTGACCATCGAGTAGAACACTTTGTCATGATGAATCCCTTCTTGTTGTGCAAAGTCTTTTGTCACTAATCTTGTCTTGTACCATACATCAGCTCAATGAGATCATTTCTTCTTTGCATACACTCATTTGTACTTGATGAATTTCTTTCCTAGAGAAAGCTTCACCAACCTCAAAGTATCATTGTTCCGAAGATACTCTATCTCTCCATCCATCGTTGCTCTCCAAATATCACAATCTAGGCTCTCCACCGCTTCTTTTTAGTGATTAAGAAATTTTATCTTTGTGGCTGAAAGTGCAAATGCAATGTGATCCGTCGACCAAGCTAATTTTGGGACATTTTAGCATGTGGTCCTACTCCTAGCAATAGATTCCTGA
The DNA here is from genome assembly GCF_001263595.1 of Phalaenopsis equestris. Classification (NCBI taxonomy): domain Eukaryota; kingdom Viridiplantae; phylum Streptophyta; class Magnoliopsida; order Asparagales; family Orchidaceae; genus Phalaenopsis; species Phalaenopsis equestris. The sequence continues at coordinate 1,440 of NW_018221816.1, forward strand.
GCAGGATCCTCGTCCTCAGAATCTTCTTCCACCTCCTCCTACTCATTATCAACAAATACTCTTGAGCTGCAACTGATTCAGGTACCTAAGTTAGAGCAGACAAACTTTCTGGAACAAATGGAGTTGAATCAAACTCAAATTT
>NW_018221816.1:16278-32941 GCF_001263595.1 Phalaenopsis equestris
CAAGGGCAGTTAGGTAATTTGGAGGTGCCTAGGGGCAAAAGACCAAGTTAGGCATTTTACATAGAATTGGATAGATATCCATTCTAAATGAACCAGGGATTAATACATTGTGAAGATATAGTGTATCCTAGTTCCAGGGTCGACCCTAAAGCCAAGTAATCCTATAGGGACTCTTCTTGAATTCTCTTATAATGATCTTACCTACTAAATGCTAGAGGTTAAGCTCAATATGTGGAATTTCAAGCTGAGTAAAAAGAAAAGTTTTGAATTTCTAATGGTGGGGTACCTCTTCTAATTTTCTAAGACTAGTCAATAGGAAAGTCCTATGGCTAGACCTAGGCTACTAAAGAAGTTTTCTAGACCTCAATCAAAAGTGAGGTCAACAGCTGGTATTAACAAGTTTAAAGATGGTGACAGAGTCACCAAATTCTATCATGCTTATATTCAGTATTGAAGAAAGTGCAATGCCATCCATGACATACAAAATTCTTCTGGAGAGTGGCTTCATGAAATCACTGCTATTGCTTTAGATGCAGTCGCTTTCTTTCAATAGTTGTTGTATCAACTCTCTGCTGACAGGTTGCCTGTTGACACTAACTTATTCAAAGAGGACCTTCCCCCTGGGACTCATTTCTGTGTTTAAAAATATTATCAGTAAGGTTATTGTGGCTAGAATTCAACCCAACTTAGTCAAGCTCATCAGTCCTAATTTGACAGCTTTTGTCAAGGGAAGATTTATTGCAGACAATGTACTCCTAGCCCAAGAACTCATCTAGAACTGGATAAGCCTTGTAGGGAAGGCAGCATGATATACAAACTAGATCTCAGGAAGTCTTATGACAATATCCATTGGGATTTCTTATTAGATGTTCTTGCTTCTAGGGGCTTCTCTGCAGATTTCTGTATTCTTATTTCCAGATGGCTGCAAAAAAATGTGCACTATATTCTAATTAATGGACAGTCCTAAGAAAATTTTACTGCCACTAGAGGCCTACAACAAGGGGACCCCTCCCCCCCACTGTGTTTATACTTGCTCTGGATTACCTATCCAGAATGCTGGATCAGTGCCTGCAGTCACATTCTTATTCCAGGTATCACCATAAATCTAACTTGGCCATCTCTCACCTTGCTTATGCTGATGATTCTATGGTCTTCTCTAGAGCTAAAAAAATACTGTTAAAAAAGTATTCAAGCTCCTCCAACTCTTCCAATGACATTCAGGCTTGCAGTTTAATCTAGAAAAATGCAATCTACTAGTTAGTAATAAACTCGCTCCTATCAGCAAGAATTGGATCCTTAAATTCACTGGCTTCACTGAGTCCCTTCTCCCCCTTAAGTATCTTGGAGTTCCTCTTATCAAAGGTGGATCTAAACTAATTCAATTTGAGGAGGTGTTGGGAAAAATCATTGATTAACTGTCTTGTTGAACCCATTCTTTCCTCTCCAATGGAGGTAGAATTACTTTTCTCAAAAGCATCCTTACCACCTTCCCATATTACATCCTAATGATGACTACCATGAAGAAAATCTCCCAAGTCCAACTGGAAAGGGTCTTCAACAGTTTCCTTTGGTCTGGTCAGAGGTAGCAATTCCATTGGGCTAGCTGGCAGAAACTGGCTAAGTCTGTTCTTACTGGGGGTCTTGGTTTTAAAGGTCGCCAACACTTGCAGTAGGTTAACCTATGCAAATCATGGATCAAATTCAGGCAAAAATTTTCACTATGGGCTAAATATATGCAAGGGAAATACTGTAGGGGCATACACCCCAATTTGGCTACCAAGAAATTGGGTGACTCTAGATTGTGGACTCATGTGCTGAAAATTTATTCCTTTGGGATCTTAGCAGAGGGAATGTTCATTTCTAGTTAGTTAATTGGTGTTCTAAAGAGATATTGCAATCTAAATCTACTAACCTCAACCCCCAGCTAAAAATGGCTAACTGTTGGATAGGGGACCAATGGTCTATGCCTATTTTGTAAATTCTGCTGCAAGACTCTTCTGCTGTCAGCATAGCTAGAGAGCAATTCGACAGAACCAGAACTAACACAATTGTGTGGAAAGCTTACATCACTCAAAGCCTAATCAAAAGCATGTACTCCAATCTTCACAGCTGGGTTATTGAGCCTTGGGGGGAAACCTTATGGAATCATTGCTTGTCGCCTTCAATGTCATTCCTTTGTTGAAGGATCTTTCACAAGATTATCCCTTCAGATGATATTCTCAAATTGAAAGGATGAGGGGTCCTTCTAGGTGCTGTTTGTGTTAGGCAGCTGAGGAATCTATCCCTCATCTCTTCTTTGAATGCTCCTTCTCCCAAGGGGCTAGATGGATTTCACCAACAAGCTGCTCTTGGACACTATCAATTTGCAGTGTTCTCACCTCCACACTTGCTGGAGTACTTGGAAAACAACTAGTGCTGGTCCCATCTCATTTATCATTACTAGGTCTTAATGGATGAGAAGTAATCAGGCAAAGTTTGAAGGTATGTCTTCTTCCCCTGCTAATGTGGTCAGGCACTGCGTTTCTTTCCTACTCAAGCTTATCAAACATAAGAAATTCCCCAAGATTTGCCCTACTTCCATTGTTGACAGTGTTTTTTTACCCAAGTTAATTAAAGTACATTGGGGTCCGCCCTCTTCTCTCCTCATCAAGGTGAACATTAATGGCATCTTCTCTGATTTGGGTGCTGAAGACACTGTATCTTCTTCTTTCATGCTGTTGTAATTGCCTTGGATGCTTTAGAAGCTGAAGTCAATGTTGTGTATTGGGCCCTCAAACTTGCCACTATGATTAAGTGGGAGCAGTTATTGGTGCAAGTGGATTCTACTATTTTGCTACAATTGTTGTCTGATGTAGTACCCTCCTCTTGAAATCATTCACAATGGCTACATAAGATTAACTCTCTCAAATCTCTTCTCAGGGTTCAATTTTATTACATCTATAAGTAAGGTAATCGACCTGCTAACTGGCTAGCTAGGCTTGGCCTTTGTACTTCTGATTCTTCAGTCTCTTCCTCCCCACTGCCCTCTCTTCTTTTTTTACTTTAGGGGGAACTCTTGGATGCCCGTCATTTCAGGCTTGTAACTTTAACTTTAGTTTAATTATATATATATATAGTAGGCCAATAAAATACAGATAGTAAAATCTTAAATGCAGTTCTATCAACACAAAAATGTCCCACAAACTCAGAGTGATGATCTTTTTTAGTAATTTCTTGGGTTTCTTTTAATGGTACTTATCTCTTGGTTACTTGATCCTTCCACTTTTATACAAATATGGGTCATACAAGAAGTAAGATCTAGCATCATAAATGAACTTTTTTCATTGGTGTTTTGTTAATTCATAGGATATAATATCACTAACAATAAAACTTACTATGCCAACCTATCACAGAATGTTCCACTCATTAATAGCACAAAGTTGCTCATTATAAAAATTCTCATTAATTTCTCATTCATAAATATATAAATTTCTCTGATTCAGTCTAGATAAATATTTAGCAATTTGATTATCAGATCATTTTCTATCCACTACTTTGATATCAAAATCTTTCATTAAAAGGACTCATCTAATCAATCTTGATTTAGCATCTTTCTTTGACAGAAGATATCTAATAGCAGAATTATTGGTATGAACTACACATTTGATTATGATTAAATAGGATATGAATTTATCAAAAGCATATACTACAACTATTACTCCTTTCTCAGTAGTATTATAATTAATTTGAGCTTCATTAAGGGTCTTACTAGCATAATATATAGCTTTATAAAATTTATCGTGTCTTTGTCATAAAACTACCCCAATATCATGGTCACTAGCATCTCACATCAAGTCGAATGGTCTCCCTCAATCAGTTGAATCTATAATAGGAGCATAGACTAATTTTTCTTTCATTAAATTGATGGCATTTTGACAATTTTGATCAAAATTAAATACAACATCCATTTCTAAAAGATGGAATTTTTTTAGAAATCTTTTATATATCGCTTATAGAATTTGGAATATCCAGGAAAAAATCTAACTCCTCTCATAATAGTTGGTGGAGGTAGCTTTTTGATTATTTGATTTTTAATTGGGTCTACTTCCATGCCTTTTTCAAATATTTTATATCTCAAAAAAATACCTCCCGACTCTTGTGACCATGAATTGACATTTCTCTTAATTGAGAACATGGTTAGTCTCTACATTATTTTAGAATCTTTGCTAAATGATCTAAACATGAATAAAATGAAGTTCCAAATATTGAGAAATCATCCAAGAAAACTTCTACACTTCTCTAAATTAAATTGTAGAAAATAGACATCATACACCTTTAAAAAGTTGCAGGTGTGTTACCTAACCAAAAATGCATTCTTCTAAAAGCAAAAGTTCCATATGGACTTGTAAATGTAGTCTTTTCTTGATTCTCAAGAGCTATAGGTATTTCATAATATTAATAATATCTGTCTAAAAAGCTAAATTATCGGTGACCCGCTAGCCTATCCAATATCTGATCCAGAAAAAGTAAAGTGATCTTTCCTAGTAGCTAAATTAATTTCCTATAGTCAATCCAAATTTGCTGACCTGCGACATGTATGATAGGAATTAGTTAATTTTGTTCATTTATATATACTCTCACTCCCCCCTCTTAGAAACTTAGTGAAAAGGGCTAACCCAAGAACTTTCTAATATAGAATAGATAATGTTTGCATCTAACCACTTCAATATTTCCTTTTTAACTACTTCATTAATAATTAGATTTAATCTCTTTTGAGGATCTACTCTGGGTTTATGATTATCTTCCATCAGAATCCTATGCATAAAAATAGAGGGACTAATTCCCTTAATATCTGCTAAGGTCTATCAAAAAATTTTCTTATAATTCCTAAGAATTTTCAATTAATTTTTTCACTTGAAAATGAGTCAAATCTAAGGAAACGATAACTAGTAAAGTATGTGGCATCCCTATATAAGCACATTTTATGTGCGTTGAAAGCACTTTCATCTCAAGTTTTGGGGCTTCCTCAATAGAAGGTTCAAGAGGATTACTATTCTTTTCATATCTAGAATCTCTAACCTCTCCTGAATAAACTTTGAATTTCTAGTAATCAATATATCCATATAATCTTGAAAGTCCATGTCTTTTTCATTTTCTAACTTTGGCTTTACTGATTTAACTTCATAAATTTCTCAGAAATAGCGTCTACATATATAATCAATAAAGTCCATCCGAAAACACGCATCTTCATTTCCTTCATAAGGATATTTCATAGATTTTCAAACTTTAAATATAACTTCCTGATCATTTACTCTCATTGTTAATTAACCATTTTATACATCTATCATAGCTCTTCCAATAAGTATAAAAACTTTACCATAAATGATTGGAATTTCTTTATCTTCCTCCATTTCTAACACAATGAAAGAAATAGGGAAGATGAATTAATCCACTTTAACTAAAACATCTTCTATAACAACTTTTGGGAAAGTAATCGATTGATCAGCTAACTTAAGGGTTATAGTAACAGGAGACCCTCTCATAACCCAAACCTTCTAAAAATAGTGCACGGTAAAAGGTTTATACTTGTTCTAAGATTGCATTAAGATTTTTTAAGAACCTTTCTCCTATTGCACACAGAATAGTAAAGCTCCAAGGATCCTTAAGTTTTTGAGGAAGCTTCTTTTGAATTATAACGTTGCATTTCTCACTAAGTACAATTGTCTCATAGTCTCCATACTTGCTCTTCTTGTTTAGCGTGTCCTTCATGAGCTTTACAAAACTGGGCATTTACTCCAGATCTTCAGCAAAAGGATTATTAATAGTCAACTTCTTAAATACATCTAAAAATTTTAAAAATTTTTGATGCAGCTTCTGTTGTCGAAGTATTTGAGAAAATTGAAGCGGTGGTTTTTCTAAGTTAATCTTAGTTGGAGGGACTAGTTTATGTAAGTCTTCGAAAATATTTTTCTCAGGTTTTTTGGTTTCCACAATCTCTTTTTTAACCTAAATTTCTTTCCGAACTACCTCATCCAACTCTCCTCCACTTCTTAATTGGACAGCTCTAACATGCTCACAATTCTTCTCCATAGGTTTTATCTCAGTATTGTTAGGAAGAGTTCCTTGGGGCCTATTGCTAAGTGAGATAGCAATTTGTCACAATTAGTTCTATATTTTTCTTATTGTTGCATCTTGAATTTTTAGTTGATTCCCAATTTGTGGATTATTGTTAAAGCCTAGTGGAAAATTTTGGATTATTGTTAAGTGAGATAGCAATTTGTCCCATTTGATTCTCTATTCTCCGAAACGATGGAGTGCTAGAATCAAACATTTGTCCAAATGAATTTTCCTCAATTACTAGAGGTACTTGAGGTTGGTTCTTTCCAAATTGATTTAGCTTTCTGTAAATAGCTGTACCTAAGAAGTAAGAATTGAAATCACATTATTATCATGTAAACTAGCAACATTTCTGTTGTTTACCCCTTTAGAAGGAAATTGGAATTTATTTGTAGCCATCTCTTCATTCAAAGAGTAAGCCTCATCAAATGACTTTAACATGATTGAACCATCAGTGGTAGCATCATAATAAACTAAGGGATCCTTCTAGACCATTATAAGAAGTTTGAATGATTAATCAATTAGGCAGAACATGATCTGAACACTTCTTAAGAAGTTCCTTAAACTTTTGTAATGCTTCGTGTTTTTACACACCTTCAAAATGACAAAATGAAGTAATATCATTTTTAAGTTTAACAATTTTTGAAGGTGGGAAATACTTAGCTCGGAATTTTTGGGCTAAGTCACCTCAAGTTCTGATAAATCCTGGTGCTAGTGAGAACCACATTTTAGCTTTATATTTCAAGGAAAAGGGAAAAAAGTCTAAGTTTAATAACCTTTTTTGACATGTCTTTAGAATGAAATGTAGCACAATGTTTTAGAATACTTGCTAAATGTAAATATGGATCCTCAGACAGAGTTCCCCCAAATTAGTTGTTCTGCACCATTTGAATAATAGCAGGTTTTAATTCAAATGTTTTAGCTTCTAAGGTAGGAGATTGATATTTAAGTAAATTTCAGCTACCATAGAATTTGAATAATCCCTTAATGGTCTGTGCATGTTAGGATGTTCATTAATTGGTATTTGATTATCTAATAATTCAGTTTAATAGTTGACATTTCTTCTACAAATTAGAGAAGTCTTTTGATTTTTTAATCCTTTTAATTATTCTCTCTACTTATGAATTATAGGGTACAAGTCTTGATGGACCTGAACTACGCATACACAAGTAGAGGTTCAGCTAGTAAATTTAGCACAATCACTCAAAAAAACTTTTTCTTTCTCTCTCTTTTTTCTAAAAAAAACAAAAAATTACACAATAAAACTACAATATGATTTTTCAAATCTAATTTTAATTAATTCAACTAAAATTTTCCTAAATCAAATATACTATCACATTTCCCAGTAACGGAGCCCAAAATTTGATACACTAATGATGTCTATGGATGTACTTGCTTGTAATATTAAATGGGTACTATGAATTTTGGAACTTGATTTGTGTAGCAATGCGACACTACACCTCTATCCTTGGCAACGATGCCAAAATGTTGATACCTTTCCCAGTTTAGGTAATATTTACACACTAGGGGTTCCACGCAAGTATATGTATCATACCCTTAATATTAAATTATTGAGTCCAGATTATTGATCCCACAGATAATGCAGTAATTGAGCTTAAGAAAAGTTCTAGCATACTCTAGTGAGTCTTAGCCTGAATGTGAAGTTGGTCTAAGCTGTGTTTGCTAGAACAACTAAATTATTGCTAATTCTATTGTTTTACTCTTATGATAAATCAACTAAAGCAAAGTAATTTGGGGAAATTAAGATATAAAAACCACCCTTCCCTTGCAATGTCATAAGTTGTGTGTAGGAATGGAATACTTAAAATAGAAATTGTAGCTAGTGACAAATAGAAACAATCCTCTAATTTACCCTCTTACGAGTACATAATAAAGTTTGGTTCAACTTGGTTAGTGTTTCTACCTATCACCTTAGAAACCCCAATTTGAACCAATTATACCATACTTCCCTATCCATTCGAATTGACTTATGGACCAGTTTTTTCACCCACATATGTAATGTGAATCTTCCTTGTTGCTCATGTCATAGCTCACCCGAGCCTTTATGGGTTCACAATTAATTTTAACATATCATTTGGACAAAATGATAAGTAAACTAAGCATAAAATAAAACCACCACCTTAATGAATAGAAACCTATTCTAAAACGATCCTAATATCCTACACATCCAACTAATTCTCCATAAGAGAAAGGTGTAAAGGAATTACTCACAAAGCATAAAAAAATATTATAGTTCATCATCTTATAATAAACTAAATCCATACAAAATGAGCTTAAAAATAGCACAAAATATTATAAAATGCAACACTTAACTTTCTCACTGAGTAAAGAGGTGAAAAAGCCTCCCCAAGTGATCTCCAAATGCTCCTTGCATTGCTAAAAGTAACTCCTTACAGAATTCTCTCAAATCCCTCTCCAATCTCTTTAAGAAAACAAAGAAAAAGTATAACCTAACTATAAAATCTCCTCCGCTGCCATCCATGGCTTTCTCTAAGTCTTCACAATGATTCAGGCTTGGGGGGGGGGGGGGGGGGCCTGAAGTACCTCTGACCCTTTTTAACTCCCAACCTCGTGCTAAAATAACTGTAAAATTGCCTCAAGCAGCTCAAGCACTTCGATGTCACTGGCTCTGTCTGCTGGGTGAATTCTAGTGCCTGAGCACCACTTAACTGGTGTTAAGGCCACAAGGTGGAGCGCCTTGAAACCACTGTGTTGGAACCATACTGTTCCCCAAGTGCTCCACTCTGCTTATGTTTTACTCCATCTCAGCTCTAGTCCTCCTAACTATTTTACTTGTAAGAAAAATACAAAATTACATTTCTTTAAATTGCAATTTTATTAAAAACAAGTATTAAATGTAAAGGATATTGAGCATGCTATAGAGCATATCAGTGGCCATAACTCCACCATACACCGGTCTAACTTTTCTTCAAGTCCTGGTTCACTGCCACTTAACTGGAACTCTTTGGCAATTGGCACGACTTAAACTTAAATAAGAGTTAATATGTTGATATAATTTAAATGATTTCAGAAATATTTAAACTATTTCATGAGTTTAATATTTTTTTACCTCCAATCTCTCAGGCCATCATTCTTTTGAAGCATCAGTGGTTCACTTTATAAGATCTTAACATAAGCATGTTGATTCTCACTTAAAATTTTTCCATATTTTCCAATCCTTTTATGATTGATCTCATTTATTCTTAAATTTTTTTCAATCATATTCTCTTCCAGTGTTTTCTTTATATTTTTTAATAATGCTCTGTCAACCTTCTTTATTAAGAAAGGCGGTTGACCTCTTTCCCAATTCCATCACCTTAATAAGACAGAGATCGCAAGAGATTACCTCTACATTTTTTCCCACATAGTAGATGATCTCATTTGACCGCTTTCTTTTCTTTTACCCATCACCGCCACTAATATCAAAAAAAAAAAAAAAAAAAAAAAAAAATTGATCGATATAACTTATAAATACAAAAATTAACCAAAAAAGCAGTCCATATCTACCCAACCCTTCCTCCACATGTTAAAAAAGTGTTAACAGAGATATTCATTATGAAATTCTAGACCAATAATTTGTTATTGTATAACGAATTAAATTCAAAAAAGCAATCCACAGGTCGTCCAACCCTTTCTCACATGGCATAAAATTGACAGTAACCAACTTCTTTATAAAACCCGGCCATCAAAATTCAAATAATCCAGCATGGCAAGAACATACGCATAGCCAAATCATTTCAACTGAATTCCTAGAAAAAAGAAAATAAACATATGAAAGCCAACAACTAGCAAGATAATAAAGAAGAAACATCTGAAATCTAGCATAATAGTGTGCCATTTTTCCAAATTGCTCATGTTTGATTACCAGGATCTGATTAATCGTATCCAGTTTTCTAAAAATTTTAGATTGGTTAAAAATTAAATCTCACTTTTTTCCAATCTCATTGATACAGTATAACTTAATATTCATTTTCTTTATATGAAATATCTGCAAGGAAGTCCAAAATGAACAAATTTTTGAATCGCTCCAGCTTGCAATGTATGACTAAATAATGTGATGACAAAAGCTCAATACCGTCGTGGGGCTCTTCCCCAGTCATGAAGGCACTCATCAATAAACAACAAATAAATCCACATGTACCCATCCTTGTCTATCCACATATACAGAGTTATGAGCTGATCGGTTGTCGACCCTATAATTCACTTTTCTGAATTTTTTTTTATATCGATCAATGTTATTATAAATCAGTCTAAAAATGAAGAATGACAACAGGAACATGAAAAAAATAAATGAAAAAAACTATAGACCTTACTGTAGTTTGGATTAATTTCATTATATTTTTTGTCTCAAAATTACGTTAGATGATTCCTTCTAAGTTTTTTTAGCTAAATTGACAAAAAAGCAGTGGAAATTATCTCATTAAATTCTTGTATATTTACGTAAAATGTTCTATAAACTCTATTCTTAAATTAATATATACGCGTAAGCGTTGAACGAATTTTCAGAAGAGACAAGTTTTCACATGCTTCTGAATGCCCAGACCGCAAATGTTAACGTCAGAACTTATAGTGATGCATTATTTAGTATGAAATTAATGGAGTGATTATTATCCTTAATGTGCCTTCACCAATTTTTTTTATATTTAAGAAAAAAAATTTTTAAAAACTGCATGAATCACAAAGCATTTTGAGCAAACAATATTTTGAATTCAAATTTAAGATAATTCGAGCCTAATTTCAATAAATATATAATCAGACTAGGCATCTGGACAAGACAAACCCAGCGACACTAGAAGTGATATGAATTCAAATCAACCTAGGTCGAACACTAAAAGAGTTGTCAATGATTTTGGTGCACCAAATGGAAAGTCAAACAATGTTAAAACATGACATATTTAAAGTCAAATCGAGCATCTCAATGAGAGAAATCCAACGAGTCCAAGATCATTCAATTTTGATGTCACTATTGCACTTAAATGTTGAAAGCATATGTCTGATCAAGGGAATTAATGTCGAACGTTTGATGAAGTTTTTGGAAAGGTTGATCAAATTTGCCAAAAATTTTCTCGCAAAAACTTTAGATAGACCTATTGCAAGTGAGTCAAGCTTGCTGCTTGTGAGCCAGCATGGGCTGGACTCTATAAGTAGCACAAATGAATTAACATACAAAACTCAAGCTAGCCCCTATTTAACTTGGTAGCTCATGAGCCAAATCTTTTTAAAAAATATATTATTATAAAATACACTCAAAATATATTAAATTAAAAATTTTTTTAAAAGTTAAAATGTTAAAAAAAAATATTTTATATTTAATATTAAGTACTTTTTTATTATTTATATCCTAATTGCTCATTCTATTTGCCATTTATAATGAGGACGGCTTAAATTAATAATGTTTCTTCTCTTTTATAACAAACAAAGTGGCTCGAGCCTAAAGTCTTAAGTTCGAACTCAAAAAAATTAATCAAGCTCAAGCTTAAGGAGAGAGTGGCTTGAGCTTGACTTGACTCATTTATGCCTACCGGCACTATTTTGGTTTGGGGAGTTGCCCGTAAGTAGTTGTCGGTCACCGGAATCGAAATTCCGTTGCGCGCTTCGGAAGGACATTTTAATGTTTTGAAAAATATGAAATCAAACCAACCCCATATTTTTCATAGTTTGAAAAAAAGAGCGCCGTACCTCAAACCCTGTATCTATCCCAAAGGATAAACACAAGACTTGCGGATGAGACTGGATCAAATAAACTGAGAAATGTATGACGTCTGTTTGTCTGTGAAACCGTTTTATTTGCCGACAATTTCCTCTATTTAATATGAATAACTAAATATGGTTTATATTAAGCTGGGTTCGAAAAAAACTACCTATAAGGGTAAGCCCCTATAGTTAATTACATCTTAGATAACCGAAGTTACCTAAGAAAACTCTCGATAAAAATCAGGAAATATTATCTTCAAGGAGGTCAAAGGATAGGACTTTTCAAGGATATCGGACAAAGAGGTGTGAAATGGGATTGGCTAAAATTTGGAGCATTTTGTTTTTGGAATCCAAAGGAAGAAGAACTAGGGGATGTCATGGATCCGAAGAAGAATCTCGGTGACTTCCCGGTCTATCCTGTGGTTTGACTTAAGTTTTGAGGAGAAATATTTAGGTGTTTCATCCTGCCAATTTTATTTGTTAGGGCTCACATTCGTGTGAAGCGATCACACAAATAACCTGGAAGATGTGAGGATTTAGGTCGCGACGAATGACAACCTCGGAATCCTAAGACGAGTAGGGCTTATATTGTACAGCAGAGCTATACAAAGGCCTAAAGATAGGGTGAGGATTTATGTTGCATAAGCAAACAACCTCGAAATCCTATGGCTTGTTTGTTTATTTATAAGGAAGGAATGGTTTAGCTGAGGAAGACAGGTTTTGTTGTTGAAGATGGTCTTGCTGCCCATCATGCTAGCTCCAAGCTCCTTGTCGTGATGAGTTTGAGTTTTCTAGGATGTCAAGTTATGATGTCAAATCAGGTGGCCCTATGGTTGAAGTTCTTTAAATTTTATAGGGCATGTTAAAGTTGATTAAAGTGACATCGGTAAGGATCCTACGGTTTCCTCGTTTCGGCATCACTATTTTCTATTGGACTCACTTAGTTCAAAAGAATTTACTAAACTCAACTTAATAATTTCCGTACTTTCATTTAGACCGTGGGGAGCCTCGTTAGCAACCGTAAGTTACCTCCTCTGAAGGATTCCCGATCACCCGATAGAGACGTCTTAATTTAGTTGTAGTTGTTGTTTTGTGTAATGTTTGTGATTAAATTTTGGGTTGTCTTATATTTTGAATGTTTTGGAGGTGATTTTTATCTTAGTTGATTTTAGTTTTAGTTTTGGTTTTGGTTTTGTGGCTATCCTGACAGTTTTAGTTTATATGCATGGTGACATCGTTGTTTAGCATGCAAGTTTGTGTTTTGTTTAGTTTGTGTTTTGTTCATACATGCAGGTAAGTAAGCACAATGTGGAAAGCTTAAGAAAAGACAATGTTGTAAACTATAAAAGGGTACATGGCGAGTCTTCTCGTTCCACCACCTGAAACCTAAAAAAGTTTAGTAGACCTCCGAGGTATCTAACATGTCTAGAGGAAGAAGCAAGTTCATGCTTCCCTCTCACCGCCTGGTGAAAAGTATCGAGCTCATTTTAAACTTATTATGTTGCTCAATAACCTATTTTGTAAATACTTCTAATGCTCGGTGAACATTGATGTTTCAATTATCCCTATGAGTAAGGTAATTATCACTTGTGATTTAATTTGAAGAGTATGTGGGTGAGGACCCTTAAAGAGGCAAATTAATGTTCTCAAAGAACTCAACCAACTTTTTAATTTGGGCTTATAGTGTTTGAAAGATGTTCAATTTTTAACTATGTTCTCTTTTCTAATCCTCATTTAATTTGATTTAGCATATGTCACTACTAAGCCCTTAAGATTTTGGTAGATGTCGTAGTTATTATTTTTTTTGAAAGAGATTGAATTTTAAGTGATAATGATTCATCAAATAGGGGTGTTAAATTAGTGAGTTATTAATACCTAAAATCATACCCCTAAGTCTAGGATCATTTGGTTGACTAGATTTCCAAATTTTAATAATTTAAGGAAATTACAAATTTATCCCTTAATTATGCAAAGAGTGAGGTTGGTTTCTACCAATTAATCTCCTTGTGTTTCAATCATCCAAATAAGTTAGTTAAAATTAGAGGTTACCCTTTTCCCTCCTTGAATTAAGCCTAAATGCAAATTAAGGCTAAATTTCTAAAATTACATTTTTGCCCCTAAGGCTCTATTACTTCATAATTTATCAAATTTAATCCAAATGACTTTTGAATTTTTATCCCACCTCACTCATGGGTCAATTAAGACATTAGAGGAGAAAATGTGATTTTTTTTCATTTAATCTAATTTACAAATTTATTTTCATGTAAAAATAGGATGTTTTCATAGAAAATTCCATAACTTGATTAAGGAAAAGCCTAATCCCTTGAAATTTTTATTGGAGGTAGACTTACAATAGGGAATCATTTGGACAAAAGTTCATTATTTATTAAGTTTTATTTGAATTACTAAAATTATTTCAATTTTTGGAGTGTTTATTAATTATAAAATATTTTAAAAGTGGAAAATTAAGCTTTATAATTTGCAAAAATCTCCTTGAGGTCCGAGAACCTAGAGAAACAAATTTTACATTTTTTTTTTATTTTTCTTTCATTTATTGGAATTATTTTAATGAAAATTCATTTTTAGCATGAAAATTCATTTTTTTATTTTAATGAAAATTCATTTTTAGCATTTAAAAATTATTTTTTAAGTTTTAAAATTCAATATCTTTACTTAGAAAATTAGGAAAAATATTCTAATTGTTCCTAAGTTCTTAGAAAATAATTTATAACATTTCCAAGAAATTTATTATTTTTGTGATTTTTATCATTTTTTAATTATTTAAATATTAAAAATAGACTTGAAAATGAAAATTTTATTTTAATTTCAATTTTATTTTTAGAAAATTCTTCTAATCACAAATAACTCCAAAAAAATAATTTTTATAATTTTTTGAGTTATATTTTAATTATTAAAAATCATTTTAGTGCCAAAAATATCATTTAACTTGAAAAATCAATCATTTAACTTGAAAAAAATCAATTTGAGTTATTAAATGAGCTCCAAATGTTTTGAAGTTTTTATGTGGAGTTCTCTGAACTTTGAATTTTAGTGGAGATTAAAAATCAATTCATTTAGATGTTTGTATTTCCCAAAATTAATTTTTTTTGTGTTTTAGAGTTGGTGGAAATTAGGTGTGTTCTCAATGACTTAACCCATGAAATAATTTCCAAATGGTTCTCTGGTCACTTTAAACTTTCTGAAATTTTCTTAAAATTTTTTAAGCAACATGCTAATTATTATGATTAATTTATGTAAATAATAGACATAATCTTTAAAAATATGGCTCTCTGTTTAGAGATCTCCTCTAACTTTAGAAAAATCAGGGAATGTTCCCTATGATAGAGGCAACAACTTGCCAACATTTCAAGCCATGGTGAAATGTCTATATGCATGGAGGATCAAAATACTCAAAATAATTTTTAATTAATTAAAAATAAAACATGCATCAAATGGAAGTCAAATTATTTCCACATTGTTCTCCTCTGTTCACTGAGCAAGAGAATTTTTTTTTGTGCTTTTTATACACCAAGATATGGATTTTTGAAGTTAGGGCTATTTAAATAAATAGAAAAATCCCTATTTTTTATTTAAAGAGCGCGGTGCCACCTCATCCTAGGCCTCTCTGAAACTCAACGCGGCGCGCTTCCGTTCGACGTAGCCATCCACGCCAACAGCCACGTGCCCCGTCTTTTCGAATAGTGCTCTTATCCGGGGAAATCAGAGCCCTCCGTTTGATACACGCACGATCGAATGGTGCTCCGTCATCGTCCTCGATGGTTTAACCCGACAACCATTCATTTTCAAAGCTTGATATCTCTCATTTCTTAACCAAATTGAATAATTTATTTTTGAAAATGTTTTTCTTGATTAGTAGAACATATCTATACGGTTAATATGTCATGAAATCAACTCTAAACAAATGGAGAGTGAAAATAGGCTTGGGAGGAGGAGGAAATCAATACCTTGGCTCTGAGAAGGGAAGTTTCAATCAGAGGTGCTCAACACATTCGTGGAGAATCAAGGAGGCTAGGGATTGAGCCTAGGACTATCAAAATGGCTCGTTGTTCGCGAACAACTCGTGTTCGACTTGTTAAGAAGCTCGTGTTCGGCTCGTTAATTTCGTTCGATTCTTATGACTACGAAACTACAAGGTCTTATGACTACAAGGCTGCAAAGATCTAATTGACTACAAGGCTACAAAGATCTAATGAGAGTAGTATTTTAAAAAAATCTAATTAACTACAAGGCTACAAAGATTTATAATCAATTAAAGTATTGGCTAAGAAAATAGAATAAAAAATTTTAAATTAGATTCAAATGATGTTTTAATATAAATAATAATTTTTAAATCTTGGTCAAACCCTTATTGTTTGTTCGTGAACAGCTCGTGTTTGGCTCGTTAAGCAAACAAGCCAAACACCAACACCCACCGGGACCCCTAATTGAGCCTCTTGTTGTGGTGAAATGTCTAGGTATAAATTCGACTAAGTTCGATTTCATGTGTTGGTTATTTCAGCTGTTGGTCTAGAGCTATGCTAGGGTCCTGTGGAAGGGGGAATTGATGGGGCTTCTCTTTCTTTCACTATGGTGAAGGTGTGGGTGAATTTAATTTGAGTTTGATAGACTATGGAGGTGTGGTGAGCTCTATCCTGGTTTTTAACAGAATTTTAAGCTCAAAATTGAGCTTCCACAGTGGGAATCAATGGGGGAAAGTGGTTGGCTTGAGCTGAAGAGGTCTCAAAGAGTCTCTGGGAGCAATTTTGAGGGGTCTTTCTAAGAAATTTTTCAACACTACCTCCATGGCCATGGAGGTGAGCTTTTTATAAAAATGGCTTTAGGCCTGCTGTCT